>NC_068413.1:1052709-1130209 GCF_023724105.1 Carassius gibelio | reverse complement strand
GGAAGGACCTAAGGAGGAGGCAACACCTCTCTGGAAATTTATCATGGGCGAGTTACCGAGTCTAACTGTCAGAGCCATTACAAGCCCAAGACAAATGAACTTTTCTGCTCCGCGGAGCCTGAAGGAGCATTCGTGATGAATCAAACGAAAAAGGTGGCCGAGGACTTCATATTTCTTTATATAGGACCCAGAGAATCCTCGAAGCATGATTGTGTTTAATTACCTGTGATATTTCTGAAAGCTTAGCTTAAATAAACTAAAAGAAACTAAATGAAAAAAATATATTATTTTATTTAAAAATATTATCAACCTTATTTTAATGTTATGGCAAAAAATACAAATAAAATAAAATTTTAATACACCCCTATTTTGTTTAAATAAATAAAACTAGTGAACTGTCACATAAATATAATGCACTGTATAAAAACTGTACTTTTCTGTTTGTTAAATAAATGAAATCTGGTGAATTATCATAGCATTAAATGCACAGAAAAATATGGAAAGAAATAAAATAAAATAAATATATTTTTCTAGTTGCTCTGATGCTCTTGTGAAGGGTAAAACTTGCTGGTCAATGAATCAGTCTATGAATTAGTACATTTCAAAATGCTTCAAAATCGCTCATTATAAAATTATTCTGCATAAAAATGAATTTAAAAACCCTTAGCCTGAGATTGGAAGCAACCTTAGTCATATAGTTACAGTAAAGATAATAAATGTCTTCTCTTTTAAATGCACAGCTTCAAGTTTAACAACTGGAAACATATTGATGACTTTTACATGTGCAATAATGAGGATTTTCCCTTTTCAAGAACTGCATAAACTTACATTTATACTGTAAATGAAAACAACAATGTGCTTTACAGAATGGACAAAGACTCTGTGCATTAAATCTAGTGAAAGCAGAGATGAATGACGAAGGAGGGACACTAATCTCCTGCTGTTTGTCTGTGAGGGTTATGAAGACCTGAACAAGTCTAAAGATGGAGAGAATATTGCTGTCAGTAGCAGAAATCAGATTTACTCCTGTGCTTCATCCACTGATTGTATCATGGCCACAGCGAAGCTATTAATAATGTTCTTTATGTTTATAATGTCAGAGCATGAGACCTGAATGGCCTGTGAGATTTCCATAGTAAACTAATGAACAGCATACACTTTTATCACATCATACCTCTGGAGAAATGCATAATCCTATTAACTATATAAATATATATATAAACTATAAATATATATAAAAAAACTATATATAAATAAACTATAAACTAACTTCAATAAAAAGTAAAAATAAAAAAACACACATGCACACACACACACTCTCACACACACACATACTCTCACACACGCACACACTCAAACTTTCACACATGCACACACTCAAACACACTCACACACACACACACACACACACATGCACACAATCAAACACACTCACGCATGCACACACTCACACAAGCACACTCTCACACATGCACACACACAAACACACATGCACACACTCACACATTCACACACTCTCACACATGCACACACTCACACTCTCACACACTCACACAAGCACACTCTCACACATGCACACACACTCTCACACATGCACACACTCACACTCTCACACACTCACACAAGCACACTCTCACACATGCACACACACAAACACACATGCACACACTCACAACACACACACTCACACATGCACACACTCACACATGCACACACTCTCACACATGCCTACAATCAAACACACTCACACATGCACACACTCACACAAGCACACTCTCACACATGCACACACACAAACACACTCACACACGCACACACACACACTCTCACACATGCACACACTCACAACACACACTCTTACACATGCACACACTCACACTCTCACACTCTCACACATGCACACACTCAAACACACTCACACTCTCACACATGCACACACTCATACATGCACACTCAAACACACTCACTCTCTCACACATGCACACACTCAAACACACTCACACATGCACACATGCACACACTCACACTCTCACACATGTACACACTTAAAAACACTCACACATGCACACACTCAAACACTCTCACACTCTCACACATGCACACACTCATACATGCACACTCAAACACACTCACTCTCACACATGCACACACTCAAACACACTCACACATGCACACTCTCGCACATCCACACACTCACACACATGCACAAACTCAAACACACTCACACACACACACACACACACACTCTCTCACACATGCACACACACTCACACACGCACTCTCACACAATCAAACATGCAAACTCTCACACATGCACACACTCAAACACACTCACACATGCACACTCTCACACACGCACACACTCACACACACTCTCACACATGCACACACTCAAACACACTCACACATGCACACTCTCACACATGCACACACTCAAACATGTGACAATTATATATTTAATCTCAAATGCTTTCATAAAGAACATGGGTGGAAATGAACGTAACAAATGTGCAGCCTTTATGTATAATACATTTTAAAGGTATTCATAAAGAATGTTATAATGCATCAATTGTTATCAAACCCAACCCCTAAACCTATTAGAATATTTGCAGATTCCTTGTTGCATCTGAAACCAGTTGTTTTTCATGAGTTTAATGCTTTATACTCTCTAAAGGTGTCACAATTAGTATAACTCTGGTGCAATTATTCATTAGACAATCAGACAATCCATTGCAAAATTGATGCTTTAAAATACTTAATGCATTACATAGAGGCTTAAAGGGTGATATTAGAAAGCATTTGAGAAACTGTTGTGTTGTATATGTATTTATGTAATGCGTGGTGGCTTGTGTGCTGAGATGTTTAGTGTCCTGCATCCCCACAGAGCCACGGGACAGTTACATAAACACACATGACATAAACGAACATGTCATGTTTACATTACATATACTGTAGTCACACTGTCACAGATGCACTGCATACTGAAGGATGAGAACAACACATGCATCAGCCTGCATTCAGCATTCACATTTCCTTTCAGAAAACACTACTAATATTGGCTACATTTTATTTCATTCTTATTCGGTTTGTGAAACCAATTTCTGTATTAAAGCGCAAAGAGCACTTATTTTTTCTTTCAGTGAATATACTCTGCAAACTTTTTAAACAAGTTTTTCAATCTTTCAATTATATTTACTCTGTATCAGATTTAATGCACTTAACAAAAGCAGTACAATTTCAAAGGTTTTGGTTTTAATGACAAAAATATACTATAACTTGCTAACTTGATAACAAAATGTACTCTAAAGAATAGAACTTCATATCGGGCTTTAATGACAAAAAGAAGTAACTCACAATCTGCAAAAGAGCTGAAAATCATGTAAAAGAAAAATAGTCCATTTAACGTCAAATAAAAAAATCAATGAATACAGATTTAATGATGCAAAAAAAAAAAAAAAATCTGCAAAGAAATTGAAAATTATGTTCAAAAATATCACATTTGACGTCAAAGACCTTAAATGCATAAATAAATACATTATAAATATATAAACAAAATGCATAATTTAACTTGCAATCTGCAAAGCAGTGGTCAAATATGTTAAATTACTCAATTTAATGTAAAAGAGCTTATGTATGATGTATCATAAAACATCTGGATCATGTTTGCATTTTATATCATAATTCTGACTTTTAAATCAGACAATTAGGCATAAAAAATGTTGTGAGAGATTCAGTCATGCATGTGAAAATGGGCTAAGAACTGATTTAATAATTGTAATCTGGCTCAGATTCAGAGAGAAGTTATGTTTGTTTTTGTTTTTTGTTTTTTTTTTGCATATTAAGGGAGAATATGAATCTACTTCACCTTAAAAATGCTACAAAATGCACAGATTTTTATGAGAAAGTGTGATATTCTCAAACAAAACAAGCACTGTTTTTGCAATCAGCCAACCATAGTAAAATAAAAATAAGTGTTGGATTTCATTCAGCATATTTGATGCAGGACTTCAGGTTGCATGTAAAAGTGTTAAATATCACTGTCGACTTTATCTTCTTTAGAGTGTCATAAAAATGCAAAGTAAAGGCATAGAAGCAGCACATCCGGTTTGTGTAAAATAAGCATCGTTTCTCACATCAGGGTTGTTGAAATCTGGCATCGCTGCCTTGTAATCTAATGCATTGTGCTGTTCTTATAAACACCCTCCTTATAACACAAACACATGTTTTTATTCATAAAATAAGAATAATACTAGGATTAGTGGCAACACTCGGCAGGGTCTCAGGATTAACAGTGGAGCAGCACAGACGTGCCTCTAATAAATAAAAAGCCCTTTTCTAATTGAATTCTGCACGGCTGGTCGATGTATTGATGTTGATTAAAGCCTTTACGCTGATTAATGATGGTCTTTACCACAGATGAGCGTTCTGAATCAGAGTTTCTGATGAGAGCATTGCTCGACAGACCATCCTCAAATAATGCTCCAAACACAAACAAACTAATTCATTACAGACTTTTAATTCTCTCCGGTAAGAACAGATGTTTTACGTCTAGTGCAAATAAAATGAGGAACAAAAAGAGATTTATACTTAAATCGAGTAAAGAATTTGTTTCTAGTTTCTATTCACAAGGATTTATGAAAGCAAAATGCATTTTTTCATAATGCATACTGTATTACTGGCCTTATTGTGAACTATGCATTTATTATTTTCATCAAAATTTACTCAGAAATACACCGCCTTTCAAACATTTAAGTCTGGCCTGGCAAGTTCTTTTTTTTTATTTTTTTTTTATCATTATTTTCTGCTCAGCAAGGCTGCATTTATTTAGTCAAAAATACAGTAAAAATGTGAAATATTATTACAGTTTAAAATAATTTGTATATATACATATATAAGAAATTACACCATTTTTAAGAATACATCTTTTACTGACTTCTGGTTAAAACAAAAAACTAATTCTTCATCAAAATGCAACCAGTTTTCTGTATAAAACTTTTCTCCATCCAAGTCTCATCATAATTTCTTTTTTAATATCTCACTGAAAAACAAAACAAAAACACTGATAAAAAAATAGAAACGCTGTTAATTTTATTCTTTCTTTGTTTGCTTCGTCTTTGCTACTGAAATCAGTGAAAAGTGAGCAAGTGTTCAAGCCTTGGTGTTTAATGAAATGCAAAATACTATACTTAATAACCCAAGACTTATCGAAACAGTGTTCTGGGCACGCAATACACTACCTGAGGATTCACATATCAGATCTAAAGACACACACACACACACATGCACATAGAAACTGCATCACACAACGCACATGCAGTATGCAAACACACTCCTGAATGGTGATGGTGTTTAGACAGATTTACAATGCAAACATCATTCCCAGATTTCCAAACAGCCGAGAGATGCACAGGGATGAGTGTTTGCTTACTGCATGTGACCCTGGAGCACAAAACCAGCCATCAGGATAACATTTGAACAAACTGAGATTTATGCATTATCTGAAAGCTGAATGAATTATATTTCCTTTGATGCATGGTTTGTTAGGATCTGAGAATATTTGGCTGAGATGCAACCATTTGAAAATCTAGAATCTGAGGGTGCAAAAAAAATCTTAGCAATGCATGTCACTTATAGAAAATTAAGTTTTTATATATTTACAGCAGGAAATTTACAAAATATCTTCATGGGACATGATCGTTACTTAATATCCTAATAATCTTTGGCATAAAAGAAAAATTGATCATTTTGACCCATGCATTGTTTTGTTTTTTGGTATACCCTAGAGACTCAAGACTGCTTTTGTGCTCCAAGGACACATATGAAGATGAAACCCATGCTACTGACCTTGAGCAGAGATCCTGACATATAAATTCAGTTTCATGGATGAAGGAATAAATGGTGTGTTGACTGTTGACATATGAAAGTGCCAGGAAACAATCTCAACAATGTCTCTGGCGCCGCAGGGCTCTGGCTGTAAACAACGCATGAAAACTCCCACCGTGCCTTTGGAGAAGTGGATGCAAGAGGTGATGGAGTAAACAGACAGCTTCATAAGAGCATCCTAATCAACGGGGCTGAAGGACACACAAATGAGAAAAAGACACATGTGAGTAATGTCAGGAAAATACAACACCTCTGTAAAAATATTCTTATGGCAATGCTGAGGTGAGACTGAACTAAACTAAAAGATGCATCCTTTTCAGTAGCGTGACAGAAGCACAGCTGTTTACAGCACAATAACAAGCTGTTTTCCAATAAATGTACTACATTACTCTTGTTCCTGTAGTTCTGCATTGCAATGCTGTCATGACAGGCTTTCTCAATCAGATTCATTTAGTGAGTCAGTCCTGTTTCAGACATCCCTGAACATCATTTTATAGTGAATTAAATTCTTCATTCAATAATGGGCATTTGACATATCTGTATATAGTATTTACATTTTTGGATAAGATTTATTTTGTCACTTCTGCTCACCAAGGCATTTTGGCATCATGTATTTAATCAAAAATACAGCAAAATTATGAAATATGATTAGAATTTAAAATAGTTGTTTTCTATGTGAATAACTGTAATTTATTTACATGATGAAATCTGTATTTTCAGCATCATTCCTCCAGTCTTCAGTGTCACATGATCTTCAGAAATCATGAAAATATTCTAATTTGATCTGCTCAAGAAACATTTCTGATTATTATCAGTGTTGAACACAGTTGTGCTGCGCAATATTTGGTGGATTTTATTTTTCAGGATTCACAGATGCATGGAAGGTTCAAAAGAACAGCATTTATCTTCTGATCAATTTAATGCATCCTTGCTTAATAAAAGTAGTAATTTCTTAAAAAAAAACAAATTCTGAGACATATTAACAATATGATGCATCATATGTATATATATATATATATATATATATAATCGGCTAACAATGTCCATTTAGTGACCGCTCCAGCAACTCCAAAAGCTGAAGTATTTTAACTATTTAAACCTATAAGTAGTTTTCCAAAGGGAAAAGGAGTAAATGATGGAAATCTCACAGAGCTTGAGGGAACGAGAGAGAGAGAGAGAGAGAGAGAGAGAGAGACAAAAACAGGAAACCAAAGCAGCCAAGGCAAGCTGAGAGCAGATGGAGCCATGCACACACACACACACACACACACTCACAGTATCACATAGAGGCATGGAAATACATGAAAAGCCATTCATGCATATGCTCGATTGCTCTCTCACACACACACACACTTGACAGGCTTCACAAACGTCCTCCTTATCACCCGCAGAACCCTTCCCCTGCCAGAGCAGAGACTGCACCCATTTCACTAAACGAAGAGAAGCGCGCAGTATTTCTCCAGTCAGCATCAGATACAGTGTATAACACGTGTTGATGTTCAGCCTGTGAGATCTGAGCAAGTGAGGAACACAGCTGGACGATAGATGATAACCTTAATCTGCTCCCCTCCGGGACAGAAGCGGTTAATGCACGTCCAGGCCACACGTTTGAGCATGACTATATAATCCAGCAGTTTAAAGACATGTACTAGGATAAAAGCTAGCATTAAAGCTGATGGGTGTAGCATTTGATGTTCAGTCTGACCAGACAGCTGTAAACTGATTCCTCAATCACATGACTTGTTGAGAACAGGTGCTGCTACTTTATAAAGTGATCAATTTAATTTCGGTAGACTGAAATCTCTTCTTTCGGGGGTCTGACACACCGACAGATTAAAGATGGACGAGGGGTGAGAGACTACACAACTGAGTCTGACGTTTCCAATTCCCCACTGAATATTACAACGGCCTATTTTGGCAGCAAATCAATGCACGGGGAATGAGAACAGGAGCGCGTGGACATAAATGACTGCGGTAGACTGAATTGGGATGTAATTCATGCAGTAACTTTAGCCTGTGAATGTGTGGGATTGTGAATCTGGTCCTATGGGACTCACTGTAGAAAATAAATGACCATGCATGGCTTCAGTGGGAAAACAGAGACATGGAAAAGATTGCACAAACATTGCTCAGAGAAGCAATGCATGAGAGATGCAACAACAGGGTTAGAAAAAAAGTAAGATTTGATTGCTCTGAAATAAAAGTAAAATGACAAGGGGCTCTAAATGATAGTATGAAGTCATTAAAAACTCCAGCTAGTTTTTATTTTATGTTGATTCATAAAAACTCTCTGAGCTCAGACAGCAATAAATGATTCCTAGCAGACACCGAAGGAAAAGCGTTCCAATAATGATCATAAGCATCAGGATAGTCAAATCCAGGAGATTTCATATGCTTCCATTTGTGCTCTTTTTAAGACTTTGCATCACTCTACTATTATTCTAACGAGCAAACTAATACTTTGTGGTGTAATGGTTTATTTAGCAGGTCAATGAAGCTGTTTGAACACTGCATAAATAGAACAGAGCAAAACAGAAACGGAGGCCTTTGAGACATCAGTGTGAGACACCTGAGAGCTTCCTGCTTTTTTACCGGGAATCCAAGGAGATACGATGAAAAGCACAAAGAGAGGAAGAGGAAACTGAAATAAGGCAGAGCTGGCAGGAGGGATCAGCGCTGGGAAGACTCAAAACCAGGAGGATTGCAGACTTTCCAAGTCATCCACTTCTCAACACACGTCATTGAAATGAAAAGCACTTAAGCAAATGACACAGCTCTCTTTGAGATGCAAAGAAAAAAATTACAATCTTTATATCTAAGGCAGAAACAAATTAGATTCATTAAATGACCGTGTCACACGATCCCTACTTGAACTGAAATGTAATTCAGAGAGCTGTTTGCACCAGTAAACTTACATTAAATCATTAAGTGTTTATCCATTAGTTCAGTCAACTTCATTCACATTTTCAAAACGTTACATCTAAACCATCATTTTGGTTTTAATTTTGGTAAGCCTTTATTAATGTTTTTTCATTAGCGATCAGTGAAGTAATCGATTTGAAACTCGCAGGAGGTTTAATTTTCCAAAAGTGTCTTTTTTTGATGGACTGGGGACAGTAAAAGTTGTGATGCCCCCATTTGAGTTTAATGCAATGCAGTGATCTACACTACTGTTCAAATTATTATTGTTTTAAATAAACAGATACTTTTATTCAGCAAGGATGCATTAAATTGATCAAAAGTGACTAAGACTATTTCAAATAAATGCTGTTCATTTGAACTTAATAATTGTTAAAGAATGTTTCAAAGCACATCAGCATATTATTCTTCTGATTTCTGAAGATCATGTGACACTGAAGACTTGAGGAATGATGCTGAAAATACAGCGGAGCATCACAGAAATACATTACACTTTAACACAGATTCACATAGAAAACAGTTATTAGAAAATGCAATAATATTTCACATTTGTACTGTATTTTTAGTCACATAAATGCATCCTTGGTGAGCATATAGGACTTTAAAATGCAATCCTTAGGCTTATGAACAGTAGTGTATATTATATTGTTTGAGCACAGACACACTCAACGAGGCACTGGTGAGCAAGTGAGGCAATGCATTTCTCCAAACCTGATGAAGAAACAAATTCATCCTCATCCATAATCGTGGAGGGCCTGAGCGTGAGCACATTTTCATTTTAGGCTGAACCACTCCTTTAAAGCAAGGAGAATGAAAAAGAAAACAGTTCATCTCACGTGTTATTGGTCCTGTGTCACTCACGACATGCTCTCTTATCTTCATCTAAACTTGATGTTCACTGTAGCTCCAACATCACTCAACAATAATCAATCTGGCTCCTTCAGCTCATCTGGTTTGTCTGTGTCTCTTTAGATTTTCTCGCCTCAAGACTAAAACTTTCTCCATCTTTCCAAAGGTCGATAAGCTCTCAGACCAGCCATCAAGGTTTTCTAGACATTATTGAATCAATATTTACTGGATTTTCTTAAAGGGATGGTTCAACCAAAAATAATAATTGTATCATTTACTCACCCTCCATTTGTTCAGCTTCTTGTTGTAGCAACAGACTTACTAAAGTGTGGCTAAAAATACTATAGAAGTTAATGGGTACCGTCAACTTTTTATTATCAACATTTTTCTAAATATCTTCTTTTGTGTTCAGCGGAAGAAAGAAACTCGTACAGGTTTGGAGAAACTTAAGGGTGAGTAAATAATGACAGAATTTTCATTTCTGGGTGAACTATCCCTTTAAGAAGCAAAATGATATAAGACAAAAAGTGAATTTTATATACATTTTTAAAAAAAATTTATCCCACTGGCAGATATTTGTGTAGTGGTAAACCAGACATAATTACTACACGGTCAGTAATGATTTTCGTCCTCAGAAAACAAAAGAGAATGTGTGAAGCAATTAATGGACTATTAAAGATGAATTTACTATGAAGTGACCCAATCAAAACTTGCAATATTTTTTGAAGTTCAGATGCTTCTTCAAGGCCTTTAAGCATTACTTTTGTCTTCACAATATATATTTGGTTTTCATTCAAAACTTAATCTGCAGATTGACCAATATCATGCTCTTTATTATCAAGAGTTGATTTCAAATTGGCTCAATACATCCCAGTACGTGAAACAGACATACTTTGCAGCACTTGTTGATTTTTACAGCATTATATTTTCCTCTAGTGTTCTTGACACTCAGCTCTTCTCTGACTTGAGCTCCACACTCTGGTACTTAGCACAGAAACGGTCTGTGAATGCTCTTAAAGGTCATTCTAAGACAGTATGTGAAACGACAAGAGCACAGTGTGCAGAAAGAAAGAAGCGCTGTGGTGGTTAACTACACTACCTGGCAACAATAAAAATATATATATAGAAATATAAGATATTTTCTTGTTTGACTGAAAAACTATCAAAAGGAAGTGTTTTTTTTTTTACTTTTTATGGGGTAAGAAAAATCATATTTTTGAAGAAAATTGCACAGAAAAAAACATTGTTTTTTTTAATACAACAATGCAACTAATTTCTGTCAACATAATTCGGCCTTCTGACCTTTTGCAACCCAGTTTACACATTTTACTACCAAAAAGCTTGTGCTTTTGTGATAGCTTTGTTCCTTCCTTTACTGGAAAATATTTCCTACTTAAATGTCTTAAAGAAAGAAAAATGGGCAAAAGAAATTATATTTTTGTGAGCGTACTTGTGTCCGTGTGTGTGTCCATGTATTTATTGTAGTAAAGTTGAATTGATACATGAACTATAAAATTACATATTATTTTCAGAAAATAATTATGGCAATATTTTCCATTTCATTCAATTAAATTTTTTTTATTTTATTTTTTATTTTTTTTTACTTTATTTAATAGGAAAACTAAACATTTTCTATTGTGGTACACTGTTGCCATAGGGCAAAGTTTCCCTAAATACCCTAATTTGTTTATTTATTTTTTTATCAATTTTGATTTGTGTAATTAAAGCTATTTCATGTAATACAAACGTATTTCATGGTTAGAACATAATGCATATCATAGTAATAAACTACATTAGTTAACATGAACCAACAATAAACAACACTTATACAGCTTTTAATGTAACTTTGTCAAAATGTGTTAATGCAAAACATAAACAAAACAATGCATTTTTATTAAAATAAAAAACACAATTAACACAATTAATAAATGCTTTATTTATCAATGCTGTAACGTAAAAGTATTAAAAATAAGTTATAATATAACACTTTACAATAGGTCTCATTTGTTAACAGTAGTTGACTACATTAGTTGCATGAACTAACAATGAACAACACTTCTAAAGCATTTCTTAATCTTAATAATAAGTCCAAACTTTAAGACTTTTTTGAAACTATATGTTCACTTTTTAAAGGGAAAGTTCACCTGTTTATAAAGTTATAAAGTTTCAGACTGTTTATGGGGGGGGGGGGGGTTAGTTTATTGTTACAGTGTAATTATACATTTAAGTTTCATTTACAGATATTTTCTTGGGAATCATGGCAGTAGATTTAAAAAAAGACTGCTATTACCAATTGCATCAACAATCAAATTAATAAACAATTATATTCTCTCCTGGGTTCATTAAAAGACTTGTTGTCCAAATATCCTAAATTAATATCACAGTATGTACACATCAATCGCTGAGGCCCACTGTGAATCTGTGAAAATCAAGGTTTTGATGAGAAACTGGGGAGTTAAAGATGTTTTATTATAACTAAATAATCATCTCTCTCTTCAATCTCACAAAAACACACAGATCGCTGATCATCAAACCAGAGCCATTGCACCGCAGACAGAGAGGATGAGGAGGAGGATGCATGACGAAGAGGGCTATAATGAAGGCCTGAAGTGAAGGAGTTCAAGAGGAGTGAAGAACGAGAAGATGCAAGAAAGAGAGCTGCTTGAATACAGACACAGCAAAGAGAAACATCTGTGTCCCTTGATGACTTCTCATTTAATGATCTTTCACTGTGAGGCATTATAAAAGTGTGTGTGTGGGGTCATTTCATCATTGTATTACTATAAAAGTAGTCTGGGAAACCTGTTTATATCCAAGGCTTTCAAGTATTGATCACTTTGTGTGAATAACACAACACAAAAGCATTTAATAATGTAGTTGGCCAATTAGAACCAATAGAATTCCTGAATTAATTTAGTATTAGGCAATGATGAAACGTTTGTGGAGTAATAATTTTCAAACAGAAATTGAGAGTAAATTTCACAAATACTTCGTAACACGTTGAAATAAATGAAAACATTTTTAACACAAATGTGAATCAAATTTTTTTTAATAGAAAGTCTGAAAAAGTCCAAAAATCTTAGTTTTTAACTTAATGTTAAAATAAAGTTTTTAACTTAATGTTAAAATGCAATACCAATAAAATTAGCAAATTAAAAAAAAAAAAACGAAAAAAAAAATAAAAAAAAAATATATATATATATATACAGTCCTGAATATAAATTTTGGTTGTTAAAGGATTCACTAATATGTTTTTTATGGTGTTTTTGTATATTAAATGCACTTGTTCACTGCACGCTATCATGAAATTTTTGCTAAATATGTTCCTTTAGTAGAAAAAATAAATTATATAAGAGAGTGTTCTGTACAGTAAATGATACAAAATTTTATTCTTAGTGAACAAACCCTTACACAGACCTCCAATTTACAACTGTTTTGTCTTACAGCAGGTAGTTTACCAAACCTAATAATGCGCTAAAGTTTAAAACAGCTTATAATGTAAAACGCAGGGATGTGTAGCTTCGGTTTAGCTTCTGTAAACCACATCCACCGTGCCAGACACGTTCTGTCTGTTCCCCAAAACGATCAGGTTGGGAGAATGAATTTTCCAGCCAAAGGCAGATGGCTGCAAAACCGAATCCCCAAAACACGTCTAAACGAAAATCAGCCGACATCCCGAGCTCGAGTTAGTTCTGGAGATAAAAGCTTCAGATGGCACACGCAGAACAAATGCGCTGTAACCGAGGCCTTTACTGGCGCCTTCAGACCAGAGCACCGTTCCACTGGGGATTTCATCTTCTGCTTTTATTGAAACTGTGAATATCATTTTCTTTATGATCCAACATAACATCACAACCGTGATTGCTTTGGATTCTGGGACCTCTATGGGTATTGCTGAATGCCGAGGATGGAGTTTATCTTCCACTTTAAATGGCTGAAGATTTTATTGTGTAGAAACACAGTGTGTGCGGATCCAAACTGTCTCAAAGGAGCCTTCGTTTGTGCAGAAATAACTTAGACACTAACTAGTGATCTAAACTAGTACAAAAGTGCATCTCCTGTTGTCTCTCGCATCAAAATCCAGACACACTTGATCTTTGCAGATCAAAAGAAAAGAGGAAAAACAAAAGAAAGGGGAAAAGAGAGAAAGAAAGTGTTAACACGTCGCCACGATAAATATATGTATCCTATACGACCAGATTAAAACAAGCCTGACACATCTCAAAATGTGTTGCTTGCATAACTAGAAGCATCTGCATCCATATTGTAGTGTTTGAGGCTTAACGCAGCAGTCGAATCCTGTGAATCCACACACACACACACACAGAGAGAGGATACGGTCATATAGTCAGAGCTCTTGAGACTCAGTTCACTCTGTAACGAGGCGTCAGGCTCCAGCAGCACTAACACGAAGCCCCCAGGTAATAACTGCACACTGTTTCACATCTCTTCTCTTCTTTTGCACCTATAGAGCCGAGCAGAGAAGAGACGCTGTTCTATATAATGAACATGTGTGTGTGTGTGAGCAGAAAACAGGTTTGTGTTGGGGTGAGCTTCCCGCTGAGGCACCACACCAGCCCGTGTAATTAATCAACAGTGGATCATACACACATATTCACACACACACACTGTGAGGACAGTAGAAAGGATCATCTGCCCTGCAGTGTGTGCACACACTCTTATGTGATAGTGTGTGTAGCTCTGTTCCAAAGCTGTGCTGAAGACATGCAGGTGTCTACTAAGGCAGCATACTAACTAGGGATGGGAATTGTCAGGGTTTAATGATTCAGGATCTGATTGCACTTAATGATTTAGCTTCCTTAACTAATCTGTTCATTAATCTTTCAGTACTTGAAGAATAATTGGTCCTATAAACTAAACTAAACCAACTACTATATGCATGTCTTGCATATATGCAGACACACATACACACTCGTATTTGTGGTTCTCAGGTAATTTCTGTAGAAATAAGGCATATATTTTATATTATTTTATTTTATTTTATTTAATTTAATTTAATTTAATTTAATTTAATTTAATTTAATTTAATTTTATTTTATTTTATTTTATTTTATTTTATTTTATTTTTTTATTGCACCAAACCATAACTACCTGGTGGGTAGCTAGCTACCACAACAATATACACAAGTAAGTACAGTTCCCCAAAATAATGACTGACTGCCTCCTTATTACAAGATACTAAAAGCAATTTATTAGCAATAATTGTTAGCAGATACTTATAACTTTTCACTCGCTACACCTTCTAGCAATTAATTTAAGTTATTTCAGTCAAGAAATCTTAAACCCAACTAACTAAACTCTCACAAATTCCCTCAGATCCAAATGCACTCAAATCTAAATCTGAAATGAAGACAAGATGTAAACAAACAGTCATTTTTGAACTAAGAATTTAAGAAGAAAAATGCAGATAGGTCTGTAAATGTATATGAGAGGCCTTGAAGATACTGTAAATTCAGTCCATATGAAATAAAATTGGGTTCCAGGTGTTCTGAATTGGGTTGATTAGTGTTTGAACAATGTGTATAGGATTGGAATACCTTTTTTTCAGGAACAATTACAAAAACTATTTTTAATTTATGTTACAGTGTACATTATTTTATCAAGAAAATAACAGGAGTGGAAATTTGAATAGAAAGATTTACATGAATTCCAGAATGTCTTTCCTAATTTTCCTAATCAAACACCACTGATTCAACTTATCAGCACGCAATCCATCTATGAGTAAAAATGACTTTACTCTTGCAATATAGAAGCAGTTGCATGGTAGTGTGCCATTCTGTACAGTTGTATTTAGCAGATTTAATAAAGAACACCATCTGTGTTTTCCATGCATATGGGAAATTTGGTTTCTGATAGCCTGCGGGGAAAGAGAGTTGTTCTGTGCTTTTAATCAATGTTTATACTTAGATACGGTACGGATCAATCAGTCGACCTTCAGTGTGTTTGAGATCCTCTCCTGGAAATAACACACTCGACCCTTCACACTGCATGTGTTGTCTTATCAGGGGAAATTAATGCTGTGTCACTCTCTGGTGATGTCTTCATCCACAAGCACTATACATTTATATTTCTGAGATGATAAACGAATGCAATTACATGCAATATCACACAATATCGCACAAAAAATTATTTTAATGCCTTAAACTATACAGGATGCCTTAGTACTATGCTTAAGCCCATGCATGCTAAATATTTCCCTACTATGCACGGTATACACTGCATACTACACACTTAAGAAATAGGGAACCACCAGTTGAATGAATGCAAAGAGAGAGGGCTGATCTTTTTTTACATGACCCAGTTAATGAAACCGTGAGAGCGGTGGAGACAGAACTGGGTCTGGACATTCATTTTTTAATCAGTTCTGAAGCTGGAAATATAAGAGAATGAGAATGATTCAGATCACTCCCGTTATTACCGTCTATTTCCATGTGCATCACACAAAAGTAGAATAAGCAATGCTAAAAAACAGAAAAAAAACATGAATTATGGAAATGGCATGCAGAATATTTATTTCTGTTGGGCAGAGCTGGACAAATATTAATTTGGCTCATGAACAGTGACTGTTTAAACAGCAGTCATTTGACTGAATAAATATTGGCAGGAATGAACATCAGCAAATCTCAAAGATAATCATGAACATTTAACATTTTGTTGTTCATATAACAGTGTGCACTTTACCTCACCTACTACGTTTTTACACACACACACACACACACACACACTCTGACAGAGATTAATATGCGTTTAAAAACTATTTTCTATCATCTAACCCCTAACACTCACATAAACTTATCTGCATTTTCATGAAGTCATTATTCATGTGTTTATTAAGATATTTTCTCATGGGAATCATCAGCTGCTCAACACAGTGAAGCTCATTTCAGATTTTAATACCACTGAGGGAATATTTAGTCACAAATGAAGTGAAATACTGGCAAAACACGCAGGTTTAGTTTTAATATCTGATGAATAGTGTAGACCTCAATTGTTTCTATCTATCTATCTATCATCTGAAACATTAAAGTACACACTCTCCTAGCAATATAGACCTATATATATATATAGTATACTGTATACACACACACACACACACACTCATATATATATATATATATATGTACATATATATGTGTGTGTGTGCCCGCGCAAACACAAGAGACAGACAGACAGATAGAAAGATTTAATTGTGTTATTTTTTCATTCATTCATCGTTGCATAAACATAATGCATACTTTATTTGTACATTACTTTTAAAACATGCACTTTACTTAATGAAAATGTGTGTGAATAAAGACTACATTTTTTTTTCACACTACTGTTAAAATGTTGGGGACCATAAAGATTTGTTTAAAATGTTGAAAATAATATATTCTGCTCACTACTTTTACATATATTTGATCAAAAATACGATAAAATCTGTAATATTATGAAATATTATTATAATTTAAAATATCTGTTTTCTATGTGAATATATGTTAAGCTGTATTTTATTTCTGTGATGCTCCGCTGTATTTTCAGCATCATTCCTCCAGTCTTCAGTGTCACATGATCTTCAGAAATCAGAATAATGATTCAAGAAACATTTCTGATTATTATCAATGTTGACAACAGTTGGGAACAGCATTTATTTGAAATATAATATGTTGTAACATTATAAATGTCTTTACTGTCACTTTTGATCAATTGAATGCATCAGTAGAATAATTTTATATCTATTGAAGAGTTGGTGCGCTGTGTATATATTTATATTGTGGACTGAACATATGAGCATCTGTTGTATCACTGTCATTACGACACCATGAGACTCAAAACATACCAAGATCATGTAACTGTGCTGTGAAAACCTTGAAGAAGCCAATGAGATGAGGCTTTAAAGCACAGCAGGTGCTGCATGAATAAAAGAATGCATATTCATGTCCATTAGCATTCATTTGCACACAGCATCAAATTAAGGTCAGTTTAAAGCAGCAGAGGTGAAACACCTTTCTGGTTGAAATGTTAAACTCTTATAAAAAGTCAAGGTTAAGGCTAGATTTCTAATATGTTCGCAGTGTCAGAGAAAACACTTTAAAACTGAATCTTGACAAACTACCGGCTATGCATAGTTTAATGTGACAATGAGAGAATTAGAAGTCAATTCACCTCAAACAATGACATGGAGGTTAATGTAGGACTGTTCGGGAAACCTGTCTGAAAATTATTTGTGAAAGTTTTTTTTTTTTTTTTTGGGGGGGATATCAGCCGCACAGAAGTGACACACTTCAGCTTTAAACTACAAGCTACTCAAAGTAGTTACATTAACACGTTGTGTTTTTACATTTAGGGACAAATAAACTGATATGAAGAAAAAGATGATCATTGTTGAAAACTATGGAGACTTGTTTTTGCCGCAGGATTAAAAGAAATGAATCACGGAATTCTGACTTTTTTCTCAAAATTCCAAGTTTATATCTTGCAAATCTGAGAAGAAGAAAAAGAAAGTCGAAATTGTAAGATAAAAAGTAGCAAGTTCCATTTTTATTTTTTTTATAATTTGGGGGGGTAATTTTTTATATATATATTTATATATGTATATAAAATTTAATTTATATATATATATATATATATATATATATATATATATATATATATATATATATATATATATAAATTAATTATTTTTAATTATTTAATTATCTTTTTAATTATTTTATTCTGTGGCAGGAACAGCCTGAAACAGTTGAAAGCAATTGCTTTTTATTATTTGTAAAACCCATGGGACTTTTACAGAATTCAAAGAAAATTCAGTTTTGATCAATAATTACATTAGCTATTTTCTGTGTAAATATTTGTTATTTTACATTGTAATATTTCAGATTTTTACTCTACATTTGATCAGATAAATGAAGCACTGCTAATTTATCTACAATTTTCATAATCATGAAAATAAAGAAAACTCTTTGAATGAGAAGGTGTGTCCAAACTTTTGGTCTGTACGGTATATATAGATTTTTATTTGAAAATAAAATAAAAATTAAATGAAATAAAATGATCATCTAAAATGTATCCAGACATTAGCCACCTTCAAACTGTGGTTAATTCAGGAACAATGTTGTTCTCATATTTAGTCTTTTGACTTTGCCCTTTCTGTATACTTTTACTCCTTCTTTATTATTTTTAATTTTTATCCTTTTTCTTTCCCGTTCTTTTATTAATGTTAATGTTAATCTGTATTTTTTTTTTTTATCAAAAAATCCCTACAAGGGACAAGTGTTGTGAATTAGCTTTAGCTAAAAACATTATGATACAAGCATCAGATGACTGTCAAAGTTTATCTGTGTTATTTGTATCCGTCCCTATCTGAAGAAAATTAATAACTTAATAATAAAATAAAATATTAAAAAAACCTACTAAAAATGAAAAAAAAAAAACACAATTAAACTACTAAAATATAAATATATTAATTAAAAATATATATATAATTTGACATTTTAAATGACAAAAAAAAAAAACACTGGTACAAAAGTCACTGTAAATAAAAAGTTCTTTCTGGAGCCTAAAGTTTCTCCTACGACATCAAGCTGTGAAACTTACATGCCTTTTCTGCATTGCTCTAGAAATTAAAGAGCAGAACACTTTATCCAGACGGTCGATTCACAAATGTCAGCAAATAAATCTTCATTTCTCAAATGATATTCACAGACTTGTTGCCGTCTCCACTTTGATGCTGAGACTCCACACACAGTGCACTACGTCTAATGTTAGTCAACCTAGAGTTACCAGAGCATCAGCAGTTAGCCGTATAGAGAGAAAGCACTGACACTGTTTCCTCACGCAAACACAGCGTGGGGTGCAAACCCTACGGTCTGAGGATCGAACCCCAGAAAGCCTGAGTTCAGTCAGTGCAGTGTGTTGCAGTCTCTTTGGCTGAAATGTGTCAAAGAGAGATCCAGGAACTGAGATAGTTCACTGCTTCATCAATCAGAACTGATGTGATTCACCAGCTGTTTCATGAATGAAATCATGAATTCAATATTTAAATCACTGGATTAATAAATAATATGCATTGCAACATAGTTTTTTAAAATAAGAAAAAAATTTTTTGCAAAAAAATAAATCTTATTGTAAATTATTAATGCCTAATTTTTTATCTATTTGACGTGCATATGACATTTCCATCCATTTGACATTTTTTAACTAATAAACTTTGTCATTCCTACATATATGCAATTTCATCAATTTATTTCATTTAAATATTCATTTTCACATTGTATTTATTGATGTATAAATGTATAAACCTGGTAATTGTGCATTTAAACCACATTAAGTTTATTAGTACGTCTGACAAATATGCATCACATTAAGTTTATAAGTTTATTTGCCAAAACTGTGGAACCCAAATTGATGGAAATGTTTAAAGCAGTTCAAATACATCTTTAATGTAGAGAAAAAAAATGCAACAAAATAAGTGTATACAGTGACTTGAACAGAATGTCGTAATATAAAATGTTGGTTATCATAAATGATATGTACCTTACTGATAAAAAACGGTATAATTGCGGCCGTAATTCTGATTTCAGCTTCAGTCTCTGTTGTCTGAAGAACATGTGAAGAAAAAAAGTTTTTTCTTTCCCATCTTTTCTCTTCAACAAGTCTGATGAAAGAGAGCGAAACAAAGAGAGTCAATGCAGTTTGATGTGTGCACACTTTTTTTTTATTTTTAACTGTGATTTTGTATTCAGTTAGTGACAATACTATAACAACTGTATGAGAACATCTCCAGCATCCACTTCATCACAGACCGCTTTTAAAGCATCGCAAAAGTTAATGCTCATAAACCTGTTCTTTTAAGGATATGCATCTCACAGAGAAAGAAATCCCAGAATGCATTATGACAACCATTAATGTCTGGTATAGACATCAGAATACAGTCTCATATTTAACCAAACAATATTTTGAAGCTAATGATTTGTTATATGCAATTAAAAGACACCTTTATCCAAAGTGACTTAATTGCATTCAAAGTACAGCTTTTTAGCAGATCTTTCTTTCATTTATAAAAGCACAAGCTGATCCTGTGCCAACAGAAAAAAAAGTAATCACAGGAAAGCAAAAGTCCTACTTGAATCAAATTCCTAATCTGGATCCTAATCATACTTATTTCACTTGCACAATATAAATCTCAGCAAGAAAAGAAATCGAGGTGTGGTTTTTCTGCAGTTCTCTCTAGAAACACTCTCCTGTGTGATATCATCAATTAAGGCCTTAGGGAGTCTATTTGTCAAAACAGTTGTCATTGAGCCTGCCTTCATTTGCATATTTCATAATTAGCGATAAAGCCATGCATCACATTTGGGGAAAAAAGATGCGGCCTGCTGGCATGCATTTGTTCGTGAGGGGAAAAGGTTGATTTGATGAGCAAAAACAAAGATGGATGAAGTACAGTAACCCAAATCCACTCCTAATGTGCATATTCATCTTGTGAAATGGTATAATAATGTAATCGTCCTCAATCTTCACTGATGAAGCCCTTCAGGTGCAGATTCGGAGCAAGCTCATCTGAAGGACGCTTCTGACCTCTACCGGACACACGTGATATTACAACACCATTTAACAAAATAAATAAACTGGTTTAGTTTTCTTTCAGTTGCAGTCTATTTCTGTGCCGTATGTAATCTCTTATTTGGAATGGTTTTTGTAATTGATATTCCCTGAAAGAAAGTTCGGTCTTTACCTCACAAACACTGTATTACTACAAAACGAGAGAAAGTGCATTTAAGTTGATTCACAGATTTTACCCAGATAAGTGCTCAATAATGACTGATCTCTTTTTTTTTCTTTTTTCTTTTTTTGTGAAATGTAATTTTTGGTATCCATTAACGTGAAAAAGATGATACTAATTTAATCAATCTTATTTTCTGGCAAGTTAAATAGTATTCATAAATGTACATCTTCTAAATGCAAAACTCTTTTTTTCTTCTTACCATTCAAACTTGAAATGAAAAGCACTGTGGAGTTCTCGACAAACTCAAAAGAAATAAAACAACAGCTTTTCTAAAGGACTTGGCACTTTCTCTGGACTGCTGTGTTTTTGTAATCTATCTAAGATGACAAATGTTATTGTTTTTCAAGCATTTAGTTACAAACGAAGAAGAAAAAGTTGGCTTTTATGATATTGACCTGAATGAGAATATTACACAAGTAACAAACAGTCTGTTAGTAAAGGACTAACTAAAAAGAACTTAGTTTGAACTTAAATGTCCCAAAATTAAAATCTTTAGATTTTATTATTTAAAAGAATATCATGTCTTATCTTTATCATATAGGCCTTTTTTATTTTTATTAGCAATTGCTGAGTGAATAGTTATTTTAATATTATATTATAATATATATATTCAGAAATATCAGGTTGTAAAAAAAAAAATTAATCATGTTTTTTTTTCCCTATTCTGCCATTTCAGAATTATTTATAATGACTGAAAAACAACCAAATATCCCATAATACACATTAACAGCAATATGTTTTTGGAAGTATATATATATATATATATATATATATATATATATATATATATACACTTTTTTTTTTTTTTTTACTTTTTCAATTCATCAAACTAATCATAAAAAAATCAACAAGTTGTTATTATATTATGTATTTCTTTGTCTATTTCTTTGTTCGATGTCAAATTAATATAAATATAATCACTGTTAAGAAACAGATGCTTTTCTGTAAGAGAATATATACAGAAATGATGATGGTTGTTTTTATTCAATTAAGTTATGTTTTTCATATCTGAGTCACTCTTTTGAATAAGTAACACTGTTACATTGTTTCTCATGTGTTGAGTGACAGCTCTGGTGTTGCCATGGTGACAGGACTCAGCAGTGAGTGCAGAGGAGTTGTGTGTTAACTCTAAATACTCACCATTATCTTCTGAAGATAAAAAAAAACCATTCTGGAATAAAATGTCCAGCAATCTAACAGAAGTACAGAATCTAGTCAAGAATTATAAAACTTTTGTATCCATGCATGCACATTTTTAGGATGAAATGCTGATTTGCTTTTAAACTATTGCATGAGAATAAAGAGACGCTGATCAAAATGTGTTAAACAGATCTCACCGTTGCATCCAAATCAGAAGTTTGCAAATAAATGAAAGACTGCACAAATGGGAACTTTTTTTATTCACGTGTTTCACAAATCCAAATGTTCAGACCATCTTTATTCCAAAAGTAAAAACTTTACAAAATGTTCTGCAGGGAGAAGTGTTCAGAAACTAAACGGCAGTGAAAATACGCAGCTCATGTCCGGGCAAACGTGTGAAGCACACAGGAGGTGCTCGTGGTTCATACTTGTAAACGTATGGAATGTATTTATTTACTGTACAGACACGCAGAGACAAACCCTGCAGAAGAAACCACATGATCTGTGAGAAAGAGAAAAACACTCTAGAACAACTATACAAAACCTTTCGCAATAATCCGCTTGGAACTTCCCTTATAAAAACTCATCAGTCTCTAAAAAAGCAAGTTAAAATAGAAACTTTAATGACTCTAACTTTAATGAGTTTTTGTCATATTACAGATGAGGAAGTTTGATAAAAGCTGCTTTATCTTCATGAATCTTCGGGTGAATCTCATGAAAACATATCCAGGTCACGCTTCAACATAAAAATTAGAAACATTTAAAAAGAATATTTTGCATTAAGAAAAAGTAGGCCATTTTATTTTTTTTATCATAATAAATAAGCACATTTTTGCAACAGGTTTTACAATTGATACAAAATATTATATGATGAAGAAAATATTATGAAAAATAAGACCTAATAAGACCTAATATTAAATACTAATATAAAAAAGTAAAAAAATAACATTTAAAAACATGTTTATTTTCTTTGCGTTATACACGTGGAGAGGTCTTGATTCAAACAAAGACTAGCTCTGTTTAAAACATGTTTTTTTTTACCTTACTATATATTTATTATGCAAAGACGGTTATTTAAAATAAATGTTTTCAAATGTTTTTTTATTTTAAATAATATTTTTCTTAGCATTATAATGCAGAGAAAATGTAAAAATAAAAAAATTGTTGCCATTATAATGAAAAACGTATTATCTTTTATTTTAATAAAAAAAACAGCATTAATAATGCCAAAAAATTAAATAATAAAATATTTTCTCACCACATTATAATGCAATTAACTAAACTTGTTTTAAAATTGTCATTATGTAAATAATATATGATTCTATAGTAAACATGTGCTTAATTGTTATGAAAAATTAATATATATATAAATATATATATACACATTTGTGAAATGACCTGGTCATGCTTTCAGTAACTGTGTGGAACTGTCTCTGGAAAGACATCTGTGCTTCTCAGGCTCACACACACACACACACACACACACACACACACACACACACACACACACACCCCTCTAAACAATGGATTAGATGTGTGTTGTATTGGTAGACAAATCATAAGCAAAGCCATGCAATGGTGGTCACATACCAATCTGAATAAAAAAGTTAAATACAAAAAAAAAAACATTTTTACACTGCCGTCCCATTTCAGTCCAAACTCCCAACACCCAGAATCCCTTGCATGCAAGACCAGTTACATATAAACCCATGACAGCAACAGAAATCAGCTCCAAGGCTGTTAAACTAGAATAAGTGTTTCATTCATTTACTGTTTCAAACATCTTTACATATATCAGATTTAGTTTTATTGTGCCCATTATATTGTGTTAAACCTCGTTCTAGCACTAAAATACCTCTCAGTTTTACAAGGTAGCTCTTAAAGTTTGAAGTTTTCTTCACTTAAAGTGTCCCCTGTGGCTCCACACTAAAACTCGACTCGTGACAGAATTAGTGTGAATTAGTGTCTTTCAGTCAGTGACCTGCTGCTATCTATTTTTTTGCATTATGACATCATTTTCATGAAAAATAATGCTTATTAGTATGATGCATTTGGATAATTTATGGTAATTTTTTTTGCAATTCTCATTAATCAATAGTTACAGCGATACGAATGAAATGTACAAATGTACAATAGCTAATTTAATACATTTAAATACTTTACAATTTAAATAATATATCATTGTAAGTTTGCATCGTGATGATGGGAATCTGATTTGCATGTCATGAAAATTTTCACAAAAACCAAATGTGTTTCAATACTTTATATAATGCAAAAAACTACATTTATAATGCAAAGTAAATTCTGCATTTATATATATATATATATACAAGTAATGCAGAATTTACTTTGCGTTACATTTCTGCATTGTGATAATTTATTTTGTTTTTTGCAATGAGAGCATGTTTCTCACGTCATGAAAATAATGTCACAAAAATCTTAAAGGCCCTAAAAATGTGTTTCAATTTCTGCAAGTATAATATCTTAACTTTATTTCAGGTTGAAATGTGACCGGCAGGTTTTGTGAGATTAAAACACCAGCCAATGTAACTCTCGGATACACAAGCTTGGGTAGTTTTGGCCAACTCAATAATAATAATAATAATAATAATAATAATAATAATATTACAAAATAAGAATAAACACCACCCATAATAGAGATATTAAGGTGTTAAACTAGCTGTTAAAATGAAATCTAGTTTCAAAGCAGTCTGTGGACACGTGTGTTGGTCAGTCGTCTCTTCTCTGTTGTCTGAGGCTGGTCGGGGTCTGAAGAGTGTGTGTGTTCACAGAGCAGGGAGTGTGTGTGTGTGTTACCCTTACAGAACCGTTCGTGAGGCGCTCGAGAACAGAAAGGAGTCTCAGAGATCTGTGGTCCTGCAGGGATGAGATGTCTACAGAGCGAGTGGAGAGGTGGAGCTGGGGCTGGTGGGGGTCGTGCTCGGGGACGCCGTGTGTTTCGGAGGAGCCAGATCCAGGAGCGCACGGACCGTCCCGGCCACCTGAGACACACCTCGCTCTTCCAGGATGTGCAGCGGGAGACACAGCTGGTTCTGCGGCCGCACACACACACACACGCACGCACACACACAGATGCACACGAACACACACACACACACACACACAGACAAACACACAAATGTACACACACATACACAGATGCACACACACAGACGTACACACAAACACACACAGAGCAGGGGCGAAAAAAATAAAAAAGGATGAAAAGGGTCAATGGAGAAACAAATTATAAAACTGACACAACTTAAAAAAAATGAAATGATCAAAGGAATAATTCACCCCAAAATTAAAACTTTAGGATCAGGATGAGTTTGATTCTTCATCAGGTTTGTAGAAATGTAGCATTGCATCAGTGTCTCATCAATGGGTGCCATCAGAATGAGAATCACAGTTTGTCTCATCTTGTGTCTTCTCCAGATGTTCACTGATGGACTGGAGTGCTGTGGATTATTGTGATGTTTTTATCAGACTCTCATTCTGACGGCACCCATTCACTGCAGAGCATCCATTGATGAGACACTGATGAAATGCTACATTTCTGGAGAAGAAAGAAACTCATCTGCATCTCGGCTGGCCTGAGCCTCAACACGTTTCTTTACATTTTTGGGTGAACTATAAAATGTAGAAACTTAAAACAGATAAGGTACAACCAAGGAAGAACTTAAAGTATAATCATGACAATAAAGAGAAGAGGAAAAAGCAAGAACGCAGCGTTAACTCGTCTGTCACTATAAATGAACTGAAGTATTAATAGAGGCTTTATTACACATGCTTTGAGTTAATGATCTGAACGAAGTAAATCATCCTGAAAACATCAGAGATAAATCAAACTGAGGTGCCATATATCAGACTCAACGCACAACTGAACTAGTGATGAAACACACATCTACAGCGGATACATGAGTGTAGATTTATTGTAGAAAAGCAGAGGACTGTAGAAAACATGGCACACAAATCTGACAGACAAATGCTCACACACTCTGTGTTTCTTAAGTGTGTTAGGAAGATATCACACTGTATAGATGTTCGTGAACAACAGCCATGAACCGGACGACTGACGACACGCTGGAGAACTGCAGGAATAAGAGAGGTTTCCTAACGATTTAAAGCGTTAGTTCAGCCAAAAAGTCCAATTCTGACGTTATTAAATCATTTCAAATGTGTATGATTTACTTTCTGCACCAAAGGAGATATTTAACAAAGTCTCAGCTGCTTTTTTCCACATATCAATATTCACTCAATGAAACACAAGCAGAGCTGTGTTAACAAGAAGAAAGTATTCTTCTTATTTTTATTTTTTTAAGCACTGCATTTTGATAACACAGCAACAATATTATTATAAATAAATCATACAAATATTATAAAACAAGTCACTTTGGATGAAAACATCTGGTTAATTAATAAATATTAATATTATTGTGCTGCACTGTAACAAGTATAATATTAAATTAAATAATTCATTGTTTTTAACCGAAGAAATTAGTTTAATATAAACAAACTTAACTGATGAGCAACATTTTTTTTTATTTCTTTTAATAAGGATTATAATTATTCTAAGCCCCAGCAATATTCGTCCGCAAGCTTAATGATTTAATTTAATCATTAATTTTGAATTTATGCAATATCCTGGAGCCAAACCAGAGAAGGCAGGCACCTACATTTCTCCATTTGTGTTTCATGGAGGGAAGCAGCTCAGAATGACAAGCAGGTGAGGAATTGTTATTTCTGGGTGAACTATTGTGTTAAGTGTGACGTTGAAGACAGTGACAAACACACAGTAAGGCACAAAGGGATAAAACAGGGAGTTTATGGTTTGGCATGCTCCACTCTTTCTTTCTTTTTATTCAGGCAAACCCTCGGAAACTCAACGCCTCAGGGAGTGATCACACACTTCAGCACACTTTGGGGAAATGTGCAGCTGTACTGATGCTCAGTAAAGGGCTCAGCAGCTTGTTCTGTCGTCTTGTTTAAGGCTGAACGGGCGAATCCACCCAACTTTTGTGCTTTTCAATGGAGCTTTGATTTTTCTATGGACATGTGCTCTCTACACACTCACAAACACTCTCACATGCTTCTCTGCTAAGCCCCGCCTTAGAACATAACCGACCAATCATATCTTATCTTTTGTTTCATTCTAATTCATACTTTTATTCAGCAAGGATGCATTAAATTGATCAAAAGTGACAGTAACATATTGTTCCACAAACATATTGTGCAGCGCAACTGATTTCAACATTGATAATAATCAGAAATGTTTCTTGAATCATCAGAATGATTTCTGAAGATCATGTGACTCTGAAGACTGGAGGAATGATGCTGAAAATACAGCGGAGCATCACAGAAATAAATTACTGCTTAATAGATATTTACATAGAAACACTTATTTTAAATTGTAATAATATTTCACTATTTTTACTGTATTTTTGGTCAAACAAATGCAGCCTTGGTGAACAAAAGAAACTTCTTTCCAAAAATATTAAAATAAATCTTCCTAACTTGAAACAGAACAGTAGTGCAGATAATTTAATTTAAAGAAACAGTATATTCTTTCATCAAAATTAATTCCAGTATATGTATTAATACCATTAAACCAAATTGTATCCCTTTCATGAAATTTGCATGAATGTTATTTTATAAATCCTGCCTAACTTGATGCAGAGGGGGCGGAGCTTAGCGAAGTATTGATTATGTGCACTAGAAAACACTATTAATGCAACATCTGTGTGCGTAAAACGCCAGCTATTGTTTAATTGTGCACAAAGACAAACAACTGGCTATTTCAGTGCAGTTAGCAACATGGAAGTGTGTTTTAAGGAATTGGCACCAGGTGGCAGTAGAGAGCACATAGCAGCGACATGATTGACAGGTAGAAAAGGGCAAATCCAGCCAGCTGGGAAGAAGGGGCGGAGTGAAAGGGAGGCGGAGCCAGTGAGAGCAAGGCCTCAACCAGCCTAAACACACAAGCCGCCTCCCCTTTTAGGACATCACCCACTGAACACAAACTATCCTGCCAGGAGAGACCAGACGAGGAGGAAAACGAGCGTTCAAATAAAACACAATGAAGGGATGATGGTTTTAAAATGGAAGGGAATGGAGGGAGAGAGAGAGAGAGAGAGTTAGCACTAGAGGAAACAGCAAGAGATGCTAGTTTTAAAACAAATATGAAACAGTAGTTTTTTGGTTTTTAAGAATACCTGAGGAACTCCAATTCTGCGGCAGGCCTCGAGGAAGTTCTCCACATTTCGTCGACACTTGGCCATCGTCAGTTTAGGCTGGGAAGACAGAAGACATGAAACCGATGCAATCCGTGCACGAAAGCTAACTCAAGTGAAGGCAGAGTCTCTCACCACTGCTGGCGAGGGCACATGGATGCTCGGTATGGATCGGGGACGCACGTGATTGGCCAGATGGCACAAGACCACCCCGTCAGTCAAAGCTGCCCCAAGATCACTGGGTAAAGACACCTTGAGTCGACACTCGATGTTCTACAGGGTTACAAAACAAGACTTACAGCAGAAAACACACACACACACACTATCAGTCAAGACAGTAAGATTTATGTTTTTAAAGAAGTCTCTTCTGCTCACCAAGCTGCATTTATTTGAGCCAAAATACAGTAAAAGCAGTAATATTTTTACTATTAAAAATAACTGCTTTCTGTTTGAAAATATAGATATTATAAAAAATAGATATTTTTTAAAGCATCGATGCTTTAATTTGATCAAAAGTGACGATAAAGAAATTTATGTCACAAAAGATTTGTATTTCAGATATATGCTGTTGTTCTGAACTTTGTATTCAAAGAAACCTGAAAAATTATATAATAATAATAAATAAATGCTTTGAGCAGTAAATGTGAATTTTAGAATGAGTTCTGAAGGATGATGTGACTGGAGAAATGATGCTCAAAATTCAGCTTTGAAATCACAGGAATAAATTACATTTTAAAAAAAATATTCAAATAGAAAAGTTATTTTAAATAGAAAAAATATTTCAATTTTTTTTCAGTTTTTTTTGCCTTACTTTGGATCAAATAAATGCAGGCTTGGTGAGAGACTTCTTTAAAAAAAACATTAAATTCTTAATGTTGAAAAACCTTTGACTGGTAGTGTAAAATAAATAAATAAATAAATAAATAGATGTAACAGCAGTTTGTTTGACGCACCCTTCTCAGCTGCTCTATTAGTATTGCCTCCTCTCCCCTGGGGGTGGGGCTATGTGTGGGCGTGGCTTCCTCTGGCTCCGCCTTCTGTGTGCCTGATTCTCCTGCATATAATTACATACACAAGAAGCAATGATTGACACGCGTGTAACAGAGAGCTACAGTAACTACCCACTCTTCAGTGAGATTATAATGACTATTTATACACTATTATAGCATTATAATTAAAGCTATTTTTATATTTTCAGTTTTACTCGTTTTGTTAATTTTTTTTTATTTAAATGAACAAAATAATACTAACTAAATAACTACATACAGTAAATGACTAAATTAACAATAACAACGCTGCCTCTTTTTCAGTGACTTGTATTCCTATTATGCAACTGATAACACGCAATGCTTCAGAAATATAACAAAACATTAAAATATATACTGACAGCGATTCATGCACTTTACATAGGAAACCACTCATTTTAGACACACCTTCAAAACTGTTGCAACAGAGATAAAAACACAATTTTTAAATAAGAACAGAAAAGGCTCCTGTCCAAACTCTTGCTATAAAATGAGTATCATTACATGCTTAAACATTTGTACTCTAAAGTAGTCAGATCTCTTCTTTAGAAGAACACTTTGAGTGCATGCATCATTAAAGTCGCACATGCAGCAATTGACTGCGTCAGACACACAAACCTTTTTTCTTCTCCTCTCTCTGTCCGAGGCGGAAAAGATAACTCTCAGGTCTCTGGATGGGGTACGTCAGGGTTTGGAGGGCTGCAAGACCAGCAAAAAAGTCACAATGGGATGTGGGGGCAAAGAATTAAATGACAAAACAGAAGGAAAGAGGAAGATAAAGCCTGATTTAAACAAACACATACCGGAGGGAGACAGCGAGCCATAATCTTCCCCTTGCTACAGAAGGACAGAGAAATATATGAAATAGAAATACTGCTCATGAAATCACAGTCAGACACAAAAACATGAACCAGGGAGCTGAAAACAGATCTTTTGTTATTCAATGCTTGGCATTGGATTAAACTCATTATTTACTGCGTTCTGCACACTTCTGTCACGGAGTTAGATCAGATGCAAAGGCAGGGTCTTTGTGTAGTGGATTTATGAAAGCAAAATCATCCACAATAAGCTTATTTGCATCAGATAAAGTGATGGAGGCAGATCAGCGGAATTAGGAGGAAATAAACAGAGAAAGTTTGTTACTGAAAATGCTGAAGGAAAAACATTTAAATGTTAAATGTTTTCTTTTAGGATGCATAATCAGCTTAAATAAAATAAAAAATAACAATGTTGTAATGATAATGTTCATTGTTAAAATGTAAGTAAATCTGCAGAATAAAATTATTTGCATTTATAGAAACAAAGTGATGGAGGTGGAGCTTCTCCAGGCTACAAATAAACAAATAACTAAAAATGATTATTTACATTTACAAGCAAGCCTAAAATAATTTTCGAGAGTAAAATCATCCAGAAAAATCCATTATAAATGTATTTTCATGTACAGAAATAAAATATAGGTAAATCATCTCTGCAAACAAAATTAAAAAAATTATTAATATTGACAATATTTGTTATAAGATTATTTGTATTAGTAAAAAAGTAACGGTGGTGGATCATCTACGAATTACAAACAAACAAACACATTATATTATTATTTAATTTACTAGCTTAAAACAATATTTGAGAAAGAAATTGTCAACAAAAAACAACAACATCCATTTTAAGCTTATTTGCATCTAGTGATGCAGATCATCTCCGGTCTCCAAACAAACTAATAATGAAAATGTGTGAGTAGCTTTGCAACATGCAAGAGTTTAATACAAAGTTTTTTTGGGGGTAATTTAAAACCCTAACCCTAATCATGAGCCACACTAATTGTGAATCCTCATTAATCAACAGCAGTGAATGGTACTGCAGGTCTCTCTATAGACAGCTAGTAAACATGTCTGTGTGTTTCACCTGTTTGTGAGGGTCTGGCCTCTTCTTTATAGTGTTGGTGTCTGTGTCTATCTCAAATATCAGAAGGGGCTCAAACTCACTCTGACACAGAACCAACACGACAGAGAGAAAAAGAGAGAGAGACAGGAAGAGAAGCAAAACAAAAAGCAGGGCAGGCGTGTTAAAGATGCTCGCCGGGAGAAGCAGAACTAATATTAAAGATGCACTCAGCAATTTTTAATAATAATTAGATAGTACTAACTATAAGTTTGAAGATAAGGCTGGTCATATCTTAACAAAACCGCTTTTTCTAGCCACAAGAGCCACAAACAGCTTTTTTAATTACTGAGTGCAACTTTAAACGGCTTATAAATAACCTTTAATCATGTTAATGCATTATGCAAAGTTATAAAAGCGCAATAGAGAAGTGAACACACACGAGAAATGAGAGGATGTGCAGAGGATGAAGCATGATCTGAGCTGATTGGCTCTTACCAGGAAGAGGGCGGAGTCATCTGTGTGAGTGGACCGTCTGGAGGGGTACAGAGTCTGGGGTGGGACAGTGTGCATATGACTACAGCGCCACACACTCACACACACACACTCACACACACACAGCAGGATGAAGTGATGGATGGGAGGAAGTGACTGTGTGAATGTGAAGGAGACACTCACCTCACTGTCTGTCGGACTGAGTGTCGTAGGGCTCGGAGACGACTTGTGCTGAAAACACAAGACAGAAAATCAAGTTCCTATCTCTAGAACATATATAGGAGAGTTTTCATTGGGATTTGGACGCTAAAGATCCATTTTCGCCCTTCAGAGCATCGTGATGTCGTTATACTAAATGCCATTATATTTTTGAGCCTGGAGCACAAAACTAGTCATGGGAGTAAATTTAGCGAAATTGAGATTTATACATAATCTGAAAACTGATTAGATAATCTTTATATTGAAAAATGGTTTGCTAGAATACAACAATATTTGGATGAGTTACGACTGTTTGTAAATCTGGAATCTGAGGTTGTAAAAAAATCTGAATATTAAGAAAATCATCTTTAAAGTCGTTCAAATGAAGTTCTTAGCAATGCATATTACTAATCAAAAATTAAGTTTGGATATATTTACGATAGGAAATTTACAAAATATCTTCATGGAACATTTTCTTTACTAAGTATCCGAATTTATTTTGGCGTAAAATAAAAATCTATTTTGATCAATACAATGTATTTTTTTGTGCTCCAGTGTCACATTTAGATAACTATTGGAAAGCTTTTAGTAGACGAGACTTAAAGGGATAGTGCACCCAAAATTTAAAACGTTAATCTTTTACTCATCCTCAAGTTGTTCCGAGCATATATGAGCTTCTTTCTTCTGTTGAACACAAAAGAAGATATTTTGAATAATGTTGGTAAGCAAACAGTTGACGGTACCCATTGACTTCCATAGTATTTTTTTCCCATACTATAGAAGTCAATGGGTGCCGTCAACTGTTTGCTTACCAACATTATTCAAAATATCATCTTTTGTGTTCAACAGAAGAAAGAAGCTCATATATGCTCGGAACATCTTGAGGATGAGTAACTGATGAGTAAATTGATGAATCTTCCTCAGTAATACCCATTTTTTATTGTTTTAGATAAGCATTTGCTAACAAACATTTAGCTGGGGATATTAAACATCATCACACCGAACAGGTAAACTCAAAGCTGTGAATTGCTTTTACCGATTCATTGTGTTTCTAATCATACTCGAGCAATGTTTTTCTAATTGAAAGAGTTTGCAGCACTTTTTCTGCGAATGCGTTAATAATCGTGTGTATGTGTGTGTGTACCTTGACGTAGTTCATGACGCCGTCTCTTTGCACTAATCTTGTTTTGTGTCTCTCCTCCTCGTACCGCAGAGCCGCCAGCTGAGCTTCCCGTCTCACTCTCTCCACACCGACGCCAGAACACGACGCCGCACCAGCGGAGCGCTGACACACAACCAGAATAAATTCGGTAAACTTCAGAGTAAATTTCACTGACTGCATGATGAGGTCTGAACGCACAGGGACTCTCACCTGATTATGAGCGTATGAAGATGTGACCGCTGGTTCTGACCCACCACTGAAGAGACAACAATTAAACAACTGTTAGATATTTAACTTCTTTGTTTGATTTCTAATTCTTAATTGTTTAGCGGCAAAGACTCGATGTAGTGGCACCCATTGTAATAGTTGCCGTTCTTCTTTGGAAGTCTATGTTGGTCCATAAAATCCCTTGCGGGAAAGTTATCAAATTTGGCATGAAGGTATAGGACAGTCTCAACATTAACCACAGCAAGTTTGGAGTCTCTAAGTCAAACCTTCTAGCGCCACCAACTGGCCAAATTTGCACTAATGTTTATTCTAACAACTAAAGTTTAGAATCTAAATTATTATTTTTTCTAATCCCTTAGCTCAGATCATTTTTAAATTATGATGGAAAACATTTATGGAATACAAGGTTTCATGCATAGTTTGCATGCATTTTTGCTTATAATTTATGAACAGTTTGGCCTCAAAAAATTAAAAATAAGATTTTTCTCTTCAGATTCAGTCATACATTACCCAATTTCCCCATGTCAAGCATTAATAATGTTGTCAAAAATGCTGTGTTTTATTAACTCTTTGGCATATCATTACGGAACCTGGTGCTTAAAAAGTTTTGTGGTGGCGCCACCTTGTGGTTATTCATATATAATGAAATTGCAAAAAATCCAAATAGCTTTTGATTAGTTATACTAATCCTAGTCTTGACAGATTCCTTATATCATGCTGGGAACATTTATACAAATTACGCTGAAAAACTACTTTTTCAAACTCCTTCTAGAGCGCTGATCCGATTTTCACAAATTTCGACCCAAATCATCTTCGTTTACCGCATAAATGAATTTGATGGCATGGTGCCAAACGGCATCGGATGCTGTATCTCTGCAAAGCTTTGACAAATTGACACCAAACTTCATGTGTGTCATTCATTTTCACCTAACACTAACAAAGCCACATCAATTTGACAACAGTGCCACCTATTGGTAAAAACTGGTAAAGCAATAAATCATATTACTAATGATTGAATTCATGATTTTCCAGCTAGTCAAAGCAGAGGGGAAACAGACATGCTTATGGAGGAGAGCAAATGTATATTATACATTGTAGTTAACACTTAAAAAAGTTGAATTAGTTCAACACCGGTTTTGTAAGGAGGTTTGGCGTCTGGGATCATCAGTTCTGAAGTCTCTGGACGGGCTGGTCTTCACGGGTGAACCCTAGAAACAAAGTCAAGCTGTCATTATTCTCATGTTTACAACTAAATGCATGTGATCAGACATTCATCAGTAATGCAAACCTCTCTAGTGATCCGTCTTTCAATGTAGGCCATGAACTGTGAGCTGAGGCTGACAGGCTCCGCCCCTTTACGGCTCCGCCCATCCTCCTCCTCATCATCCCCTGTACAGCTGTCAATGAAGTCTATCTGTTCAAGCTCTGCTTCCACTTTAGAAAGAGACGACAAGGTGATTTAAAACTGAAATCCTGTAGATCTTATTACTGGAAGACTCGCACTAGATCTTACATGTGCCATTGGTCATGTGAGACACTGTCCGATGATCCTCACACTCTCTTTCTCGATCTCGTCTCTGTTTTTGCTCTCTGGTGATTTCCGTCACTCTCAACGACAAGTCTGACAACTCGTCTGAAGGCTTTAAGAAAGGATAGATGATGGGGAACAGGCAGAAAAGGACAATGAAATGCATTATGGATAGAGCGGATTGATGATCGAGTGATCAGAATAGCACTTGCCTCATTTCCAGACCACCGTTTGTCTCCGCTGTCCACACTGTTGAAGCCGGAGTCCAGAGCGCCGTACGGTCGGCCAGAATACAAATCCTCTGCACTGAGAGACAGACAGATCAGAGAAAAAAGAAACAAAGAAACAGTCTGCTGAAGGTCTGACCATATCATCCTACAAGAGAAGGGAAAATGTTTTTTTCTCAAATTGTCTGGTGTCTAGATATGACTTGGGTCCCTCCTCCTATGTAATTCTGTGGTATTTTCTCCCTTTAGTTAATTTTAAATGTAATTTTATTGTACTTTATCTCAAAGTCCCTGATTTACTGCTCTCAAGTCTGTGCATTTTTCCCCCATTTATTTAATTTTTATTTTACTTTATTTCAAGTCCTTGATTTCCTGGCCTCAAGTTGGTTTTTAACCTTTTATTTTATTTTATTTTATTTTATAAGTATGTATTTTATTTTACTTTAGCTCATGTTTTTGATTTCCTGGCCTTAAGTTGATTTTTTAAACATTTTATTTTATTTTATAATATGTATTTCCTGGCCTTAAATTGATTTTTTAAACATTTCATTTCATTTCATTTTATCTTATGTATTTCCTGGCCTTAAGTGGATGTTTTTAACCTTTTATTTTATATTATGTATTTTATTTTACTTTAGCTCATGTTTTTGATTTCCTGACCTTAAGTTGATTTTTTAAACATTTAATTTAATTTAATTTAATTTAATTTAATTTAATTTAATGTATTTCCTGGCCTTAAGTTGATTTTTTAAACATTTTATTTTATTTTATTTTATTTATTGTATTTCCTGGTCTCAAGTTGATATTTTTTACATTTTATTTTATTTTTTATTATATTATGTATTTTATTTTACTTTAGCTCAAGTTTTAGATTTTCTGACCTCAAGTTGATGTTTTTTTCGCCCATTTATTTAGCTTTTTTTTTTTTTATAATTTATTTTGTATTTTATAAATTTTTGCCAACACAAATAATAACCTAGTTTATCAGAAAAATAACAGCAACATTTGAGGTATTATAATCTGTAACCACTTAATGTATGTATCCTTATAAAGATTATGCTTTTACCACAAAACCTCTTGAAGATCACTGTGGCTCCTTGTATACAAGATCCACATATAAGCTTCAGTCAAATTTCCTGTTGAGAAGTTTGATCTCTCCATCATCTCATCTACCGTCATCCGGTTTAGCTGCAATCTCTCCTCTCTTCATACCTTCATACCAAGCTTTCATTCTGCCTGTGTGCTATCCCTTCCCTCCCTTCTTATCTGCTCTGCGTGTCCTCTGAGATACGGCCGATAAACACCGGCTCAAATGAATGTGGATGCGAGAGCGAAAGCCAAGGAGGAGTTTATGCTCACAGAACCCAGAGATAGGAAGCCAGTTCTTACCAGGATCCGAAAGGCACTGGTCTTCTGTCGTAGTCTGGAAGGTCTGATGCTGCTTTACATGCATCCATATTCAGATATTTAAATATATGAATCTTTCCCTTTATACAGATCTAGAAAAAAATTGAAAAACACACCGATAACCAAGATTCTGATTAAGCGGAGAACATTTCTTGAAGGCAATAAAAAATTATTTTTACTATTATAAAGTGACGTGTTTCTTGGATCAAATCAGGAATGTGTTTCACCTGTGCAGGTGGGCTCTGGAGAGGATTGTTGTCCAGAATGATGCTCTGGAGGTGTCTGAGATTGCGGAAGCATACTGGGATTGTCGTTATCTTGTTACAGGAAAAATCAAGCCGGACCAACGGCAGCTCAGCCAACTCTGAAAAACTGAAGACTCTGAGTATATGCACTCTTATATTTAATTTGAAATACAAAATGCATGCTCAAATCATTGCAGAAGAAACTGTGTATGCACTCTTATATTTAATTTGAAATACAAATGCATGCTCAAATCAATGCAGAACAAACTGAATATATGCAATCTTATATTATACTATATTGTACTATATTGTATTGTACAACACATCAACACACAAACAAACATTCCTCGTTTCATTCAGGTGCAGGTGCTTGAGTTTCTGACCTGGAGGCAGGCGAACGAGGTGGTTTCTGCGGATGTTGAGGTCACGCAGAGCGTCCAGCTGACCGATCTGTGGAGGAAGCGTCTGGATCTCATTACAGCTGACGTCCTTGAAGAGAGAGAGAGAGAGAGAACTGATGAGTGATGTGCATCAGAGAGAGTGCATCACATGTGAAGACGAGTGCAGAGCGCTGCTCCACACACCAGTTCTGTGAGCTGTCTGAGTCTGCCCAGATCCTCCGGCAGCGAGACCAGCTTGTTATTGCAGGCGATCAAGACTTTGAGCGGCAGACGGCACACATGAGCGGGGAGAGTGGAAAACTGGTTCCGACTGCAAGGAGAAAACAAAAAAACAAGAGAATCAGAAACTGTTCGCAGGATGAATTACTAGATTGAAGGAAATATGAGTGGTACTTGAGTAACTTGGAAAGGGCAAAGCAGCTACTACAGAGCTCTGAATGATTTCATGCTGATAACAGTGTTGCTGTGCTGGACTAAAACTAGGGTTAAAAAAAGGTGGAACATTTTGGAAAGATTCCAGGATTTTTTGGAATTTTGAAAAGTTTCTGGAAATTTACTGGACATTTTCCACCCCTTTGCAACTCTAACGATAGCTATTAAATGAAATAAAAAATATAAATATTAGATGAAAATTTTATTTTACATTTTATATATTACATTTTATTTTTATTTTACTGTATTGATGCTGTATTTTATATAAAAAAAAATTATTTTATTTGCCACCAAGCAAAAGCAAAACATGACCGGATTACTCAGAATAGTAAAAGCAAACTCTCCTCAAGATTTAGGCATCAAAATATCCTAAATATGTATTTAAAAACATTTTTTTTTAAATGTTAATAATAATGTTAACCACATTAAATGTAATTTAAATGTAAACAAATATTATACAATTACTAGATGAAAAACATCAACTCAAACTAAAATTAATACATTTATTTTGAAAACTAACTGAAAAAAAAGAAGTACAATTACTTAACATTTTAAAATATATATACAAAAAAGTTAAATTGAAATGAAAACTAAAAGCTGATTCAAAACATCGCATACAATAACAGTTAAAAATAGCACTAATTGGTTTCTTACTGGTCTTCATCAAAAGAGCACACATCTGTATTTCTCTACTGGATTCTGACAAAGTTTGGCAATTTTCATTTTTGTGTGAACTATCCCTTTAAATCTCAAATCATGAATTGTAAGAACAAATGGACTCGGTGTTAAAACACCGCTGGCCGTCAGCTGTGGTAACATTTCAAATGGTCAGATATATTCCAGCGTTATGTTATATGCTGTGTCTGTGTATCTGACCTGATGTTTAGGTAGGTGAGCGACTGCAGGTTTATCAGACTCTCTGGTAGTGAACGCAGACAGTTCTGGTACAGGTTCAAACTCTCCAGCGACACAAACATGCACACCTCCACCGGCAGCTCTGTCAGTCTGTTTCGTGATAGATCTGAGAGCACAGAGAAAGAGACGATGAGAAACACACGTCTGGCATCCAGGACGCCTGCACACCTGTCATGTATAAGCGTGCTTGATGAGCTCTTGGCTAGATACATAATGATACAGCGGGGAAAAACTGACATTTCCATTGCACACTCATTATCCAGGTCTATCCACCTGTCAGCTAGCAGCCAGCAGGAACAAGTCCCTGACCCCTTCTGAATGTTTGCTTGCACAGTACTTTATATGCAGAATTCAAGTTTGGTTCTCCTTAGTATGACATATGATTGCTTTCAAAACAGCCAGTGAAACATATGCATAATTAAGGCTGTCAAACTTTAATTTGAAATACAAAATGCATGCTCAAATCAATGCACTCTTATATTTAATTCATTTGAAATACAAAATGCATGCTCAAATCAATGCAGAAGAAACTGAGCGTATGCACGCTTATATTTAATTTGAAATAAATAATAAATGCATGACCAAATTACAAAATGCATACATAAAGGTATCAATTAGATGCAGCCACAATACATGCATTAGATTTTAAATCTAAATATAATAACAGCACTTCTGGTGCATATACAGATGCTTGATACTTCATTTCTCACTTGCTCCAGACCACTTTCAATCCCACAATAACTCCATATCAGATTCATAATCTCATATTACTTTGTTTAACCCTTTAGTACATGCTTAGGGGTAAACAAAGTGCCTTCAAAAATAAAGATTTAGGATCCATGTCTGATCTAAGCCAGAAATCTTGCCTTGATTGATTTCATCAGACATTCAAGAAACTCTTTATATAATAGCATGCAAGCACACACACACAGAGTTTAAACCCAGAGGACAAACACGCACACAAGGGACCCCATGACTCTAGGAGTGAGATAAATGTCCATTCCTCTGTTCTGGATTACATGAGAGAGGCAGTATAACTTCACTGGTGCTTCAAAACTCATTTCTACACTGAGAGGATTCAGAGGGACGAACTTACCTGAAAAAGTTTGTTCTGAGAACAGTCTAATCTTAACATTCACTTTATTTATTTTTTTGCATTTCACTTCTACAGTGTCTGATGTTCAACAACAAAACCGACCATAGAAATACAATGAAAAATAAGTTTTTTTTCAAAGCCTTTAAAAATATTATGTATGTATTTTATAAATACATTTTACTTTGATTTTTTATTTAATATACAAATATAGCACAAACGACAATATAAAGCAAATGAGAATTTTATTTTAATAAATTCTGACCTTTTTTTGTCATTTTATGAATCTATTTACATTTTATGCATATTATATAGCATAAATGTAAATACACTTCATGTTTAAAAAAAATTGTGTGTACATTTTAAAACACTTTTAATAAGATTAAAAACTTCTAACAATATCGTGTCTGTATTTCTGAAAATATGACCATTTTCTGATAATGTTAATAGCAAAAACCACAACATAAAATCAATGAAAAAAGATGAACATGCATTAAAAAAAATATTAAATATCAGCGTTTTCTAAAAAAAAAAATAATAATAATAAAATTTGAATACATTTATATATTCTGAATATACTAATAGCAAAAATGGCTAGATAGAAACAATAAAAACTTCAACAGGAAAAAAAAACTAAAATATAAAAATAAGAAAAATGTGTATTTTTTTAATAATTTTGTCAGTTCTCTCTAAATACACTTATATATTTTTTTCTCAACATTTACATTTTCTTAATATACTAATATAGCAAAAACTATGACACAAATGTGTATTTAAAAACATTATGAACATTTTAATTCATCTGAATATACTAACTGGCACAAAGGATATAAGAAGGCGAGCAAATAGATAAATATTGAGATGTATATTACATAAAACCTACAGATCAGTGTTTGGCAACACAACCTGAGTGTAATCAGATCTGCAGCCTGTGTGTTGTTTGTGGAGGTGTGTGGATGTACGGATGATGTTTATAACAGTGAGATCCCGGATGAGGAAGACAGGAAGTGCTTCTGACTGTAACGTCTGCTTCCTATAACACAGCAGCGATCCATTACGGAGAACCCAAAACACACACACACTGTTACAATAAAGCAAGCAGATGTTTGAGCACAAGTATTACGCAACATCAGAGCAACGGCGATGTAATGTGCATCTCTTCTTCTCGTTTTTGGTTTATATTTCCTCTATTTGTGACCAGCGCCAGACAGTATTTCAGCCTGACTCGTGTCCTCGGTCAAATATAGACCGTAATATCCAGATGACTTCACTTCCTCCGTGCTTGTGCACAACAGTCATCAGTTCTGGCCTCGAGACGAGACTCACTGCAATCATCTTCAATCCTGCATCTCCCTCGAAGGATTCCTTCTAGATCCAATATCTCTCTCATAAACCTTTTCAATAAAACACACTGCAAAATAACACCAAAAAGAAGCCTACTTATATTTCTAGTCTAAAATGAAAGAATACTTTTATTCTCTAGTCAGAACAACCATCACATTGAAACGGCTACAGATGCCAAGTTGATTCAAAGTAAAATACAGTTAGAACCCTAAACAGTTAATCTTTATACATATACAGTACAGACCAAAAGTTTGGAAACATTACTATTTTTAATGTTTTTGAAAGACGTTTCTTCTGCTCATCAATCATATTGTTATTTTGTTTTTTAATAATATACACTACTGGTCAGTAATTTGGTGTCAGTAATTTTTTTTCTTTCTTTTTTTTTTAAATAAAATCAATACTTTTATTCAGCAAGGATGTGTTAAATTGATAAAAAGTGATAATAAAGAAAATATATTATTAGAATTTTTTTTATTTTATTTTGAATAAATGCAGTTCTTTTTAACCTTTTATTGATCAAATATATTAGACAGCAGAACTGTTTCCAACACTCATAATAAATCAGAATATTAGAATGATTTCTAAATGATCATGTGATCGACTGATGTTACATGTGACACTGAAGGCTGGAGGAATGATGCTGAAAATTCAGCTTTGCATCACAGGTATAAATTATTTTTTAAAAGTATATTCAAATAGAAAACTATTATTTTAAGTTGTAATAATATTTCACAATATTACTGTTTTTTCTGTATTTCTGATCAAATAAATGCAGGCTTGATAAGCAGAAGAAACTTCTTTCAAAAACATTAAAAATAGTAATGTTTGCAAACTTTTGGTCTGTACTGTATATATATATATAGGGTATAAAAAGGGTTTAAGGATAAAAACAATAAGTGTAATGCTGCTTTAAATTGTTGTTCAATGCATATCATGAAGATTCAATATATCACCCAGCCCAGAATAAATACACACTAAACTAGACACAAAATATAACAGTTCCTACAAGTTACGTGAACAATGCACTAAGCAACAACCTGTAAGTTTAATGCAGTTTCTTGTTTTTTTAGTTGCACTTTTCTGTCATGGACACATCAAGTCACCATGAAGACAACAATGCACAGAAACCTCATCCTGCAGAATAAAGACGAGCTCATTCTTCTGTCTGAGATGTGTTTGAGAGCAGAAGACAGTCAGTGTATGTGTAAGTGCTCATCATGTTGCAACCAAGAGGTCTTCAGCTGAACTTGACCTGCCAGCTTATATAACGCCAAGAGCTTCTGTTCAAAACAAAGCATGGCGTGGGAAAGTGTGTGATTGCTCTGTCTCTGACTCTTCACAAGTAAACTGACATGACCTCAGTCCAGAGTGAGGACTGAAGAGAACATTTCAGCACCAAAATCCAACAACAATCAAAGAAAAACTAAACTTCATTCAATTCATCTTTGACACATGACTGTATTCAGCACATTTCAGTCCGAGCTGTCATTACAGTAACATAAAAAAAAGTATTTTCGGTATATAGTACATGTAATAGTTACTCAACTTTTAGAGATTTGGTAAAAAGTTTTTTCCTCTTTGACAATATTTGGAATTACAAGTTACAATGGAATATTAACATGCAATATTTGCTTTATTTTGTGCTGAAGGAAATCCACAAAGAACTGTGTAAAAGAAAGAGAAACAATGAAACAAAGAAAGAGAGAGAGAGATAAGGAAAGTTAAACAGAAAAAGAAAAGAACATCACATTTACATTTTAACATTTTAAGATGAAACAGGACCCAAAAGTGTTCTACAGATTTCTTGATTCAGTCGTAAAAGGTTTGTTAATCTATTAAAAAAAAAGAAGAAAAAAAAAGCTGTTGATCTTTTAAAAATCTAAAACTCAATGAGGTTCCATTAAATCTCCTCTCATACAAGGACCATCAAAGAAAAAATAAAAATAAACAATAAATGAATAACAAAAATGTGAAAATAAATTAATAGCCTATAATCAAATAAATAATTACATAACTAAAAATAACTTAAATATACAAGAGTTCCACAGGAGTCTTTCAGAAGTTGAAACCATCACAATAAAATAATCCTTAAGAGTTCTAATTAACCAGAAACTTCAAATAATTCTATTATCAATAGAACTGAATCTAAAATCCACAGCCAAACCTCCATCGATCTCCAAAGACTGCAAGATCTAAATATTTACTTCCATCATCTTGAACTGACAAAACTAACAACTCCCACTAAATACAGCACAGGTTTGAGGTTAATTAATCAGTCAGCGAGGACGACCGGGTCTCCACTGCTGCGGTCACTGACCGGACAGATGTCCAGAGAGCCTTGTGATGGCTTTCTGAGGAGGACACCTGTCCTGAGGGAAGACAGCGTTCCTTAGCAGGAGACCTGTACATTAGGCACAGTTCAGAGGACAATGCAGACAAAGCAATCATACGAGGAAATATCTGAGGTCAAATATCACATCAAGTCAGCAGAGACTTCCAAACACTCAACAATAGCTGCTTGACTATGAATTATTCATTACGAACAGCCAACAGATCATTTCAATGACACATTTTTAGATTACACCACAGCTGGAGCATCCAGATCTGTGACTCGTTAAAATTACTAGCACTCTAAAGAATAAATGCTGGGTTAGATACAGCCCAGTGCTGGGTAAAGTATGGACAGACCCAGAGATTGGGTTACTGCCCAGTATATTGGGTTAAAGATTTAACCCACTGGTTGAAATCAACCCAATTGCTGGGTTTGCCCATATTAAACCCAGCACTGCATTTTTTTTTTATAGTGCAGCTTTCACACACTGTAAGAAACGCTAGGATTTTAACCAAAAAAAAAGTAAGTTAAACTACTTCCTGACAAACCTGTTATTATTTACCGTGTAACTCTGTAATGCAACATTTACAGAGAAGTGCTTCTGAAATGACATCTGTGTGTCTTTTTCTACTTGCATGAATACATTTACACAGCAATCACAGCTGTATACTTTGAGACTGGATCAGAGCAGGCTTTATTTAGTCTGGCTTTTATGCAGCATTGCATCTTTACACTACATTTTAAACAGGCAAATAGCAGGCTTAACTCAGCTGTGTAAAGACATCTTATATGTTACAGGTTTAGTTGTTGTTTTAGACAGACGTAGAGATAATCTATTGCCTTTTCCTGAGTCTTATCTCAGATGTGTAGAGATGCATATACTGGAACAAGTGGCCATCAAAATGTGTTCATTATTTCTCTGAAGGATACCTTATTATATAAAATGAAAAATGTTATTAGTCTTAACAGGGCAATTTGTTCGATTTTACTAGACTGTATTGAAAAAATAACTTTATTTTGGAAGAAAACTGTATGAAATACATTTTAATTAATTGTAAAAGTCTGCATAGTTGTATTCTGGTTAGCAGTATTGTATAATTTAGATTTAAGAAGTTAGAATAGGTTTTTATGTATCATTACATACAACACTAAATTCAATTCATATCAAGTTTATTTGTAAAATCATTTCTAAGCAGCATAACAGAAAATGTAAATTTCTATTTTACAGTTTCTACATTAGGTCTATATTTAGTTGATGTCCGTATTATTTAATGCTACTGCAAAATTCGGTAGTTACACATGTTGCTTGAGGGTTGGAGTCGTCTGAGGTCCTCATGTAAATGTCAAAAACACTGTTTATTCAATCTCTGGCAATCACAGATGTCACCTCTTCTCCTAAGTTTAATAAGTATAGCCTTTACAGAAAAAAATTCATCATTGATAAACCTCTTATAGCTGATGTTAATCTGTTATTATTACCCTAAAATGACCTCGCTAAAAAAAAAAACCCATAAAGTATCTGGCAGGAACAAAGCGATGGCACTCACAATCTGTGATTAGCAAACCATAACAAACTCACAGCAAAGCAATAGAGCTATTTTTGGGGTTAGCTTTCCTTTATATTTTACCCGTTCATTCCCACAGTCTGCATTTTTGTGTACAGGCTTTGGATGAGAACGAAATCAGAGAAATGTGTGTGCATCCCAGCATGCACTGCACAGACGATCAATATTGACACAGACACAATACACCAAGTGTTCTCAGGATCAGAGCTGTAGTCCTGAGCTACGATGACCATTTCCAATTTTCAGACCGTTAAACACAGTTCTGGGGTGACATTTACTAGACCAAGGCTTATTTACATATGGGCTGTAATAATTAAGTGAAACTTGCATTAAGAAACTCCACTTTCCGCTCTTGAACAAGTAGAACGGACAATAAAGTAAAACTAGCGTTATTCCCCAAGACATAAAGGTTTAAGATGCTGGGAGTTATGCATCTTACTTATGCATCTACACAATGCAATTACCCTCGTGTTATGTAGCTGATGTGTAAATAATAATACAAATGTTTTAAAGTTTCTGCATCTATCTTGCCTTTTCAATAGTAAATTGAGACATTAAGCTTATCGTGGTATTATCATAACTCAAGAAAAGTAATGAACCTGTCTATCTGCATGCCGATCAATCAGGTAGTCAGGATTTAACACTTAAAACACTGTAAACACCTTCAGACAGATGTTTATATCGCCTGGACTGGTTTTACTGTACACACGACTCATTAAAGAGGTTCTATGCAAAGAACAATATATTTTAGAAACATATGGGTTCCAATACAGCTCTCATGCACTGCTTTCCTTTTTCCGATTCTTGCAATGAAATGAAAATCAATAGAGAGGCAATAGATAGATTGGTATAATAAATGAAGCATCTGTTCATCTGCTATAGTAATAAATTACAATAATAACTTTAAAACCTCTTAACAGGGTATCATATGATCAACATCAGCGGTTTTTAAACAGGTTTTGAGCAGTTTAAAGAGAAAGAAGAAAAAAAGATTGTGTGTGTGTGTATCATATTTTGTTGGTTTTGATTGCTTCTTTTGTTCTCATTTAATGTAAATGTAAATATTCACAGTATAAATTGGGTTTTTGCATGCCTTTTTCTTTTTAGGATGGGGTCCCTTGGATGAGGATATTTGGGGGTCAGCGTCTAAAACTTTTAAAAACACTCTAAACCCCTTGATTCACATGATCATCAGCATCCTGCCAATATTATAATAAAAAGCTTTGAATGGATCTCGTATGATTAAACAACTTCTCCACGCAAATATGAAACAATTTACAGGCGTAATATGATGTGATTTAAATTTCTCCTTTCTCTTTGGAATTCAACAAGCTCTTGGTGCAAGACGACGACTAAAGTTTAAAATCCAAAGAGTTATTCTTTATAAAACACCTCTTTGAACACGCCCCCACATCTCTACATCACTATGTGGGAAGATTTGCATAACACAGCCTAAATGTTCATGCAAAGAAAAAAAGCTTACTTTTTATTCTACTACCTTTTACTTTGTTGTTTCAAATGCAGACATGGTTTTATGTTTAAGCAGCATGATACGCAATGCGTAAAAGGACAGTATAAGTCATTATAATCAGTAATTATGTCCAAACTGGATGCAACAAATGCCTCATTTGTAGTGGGTTTTATTGGTTTTGTCTCATCTAGTGATGTCCGGATTTCTATTTAACAGGATCTTCTTAACCAGTTGAACCAGTTCACCAAATCGAACATTTGCCTCATACTCTTGAGGCATTCAGCCAATCACAACGCACTGGATCGCTGGCCAATCAGAGCACACCGCGCTTTTTCCGTAAGATGAGCTTTGTAAAAATAGACGCGTTTCAGAAGGCGGGGCATAGAGGAGGAACAATAATAACAACATCATAAACCTCTTAACCTGTCAATCAAACCCTAATGTTTGGGTCTCAAATAAGCTACACAGAGCTCAAAGATATAAAACACAACACAACCACGACTGAGAAGTTTAAGAGTTAAACTCAACTTTACACAAACTTAATTTCTGTAACGGTCGGTTCTTGGACACAAATGAGCGATGAGGAGCGGAGACACGCAGCCGTGTGTTTACATCAGTCACACACACCGTGTAAACTAGTTAAACTCGACCCCGCGGATCTAGCTGAGCTTCTGGACGGTTTAACGGTTATAACGGTTAAAGGGGGACGGGATGTGACGGTTACCGGCGCGTGTGGTGTCGGTGAGGTCGTGTCCGGAGGCGCTCCGCGGGAACTCCTTCAGCTTCCTGCCGCTGAGGGTGAGTGCTCCGGTGGCCGCCGCCTCGTCCAGCGCCCGGTCCAGCGAGCGGCTCCAGGATGCGGCTCCGGGAGCGATGGATATTCCGTGATGAGCAGCTCCCGCCGCCGCAGCTCCGGCGTGGTGGCCGACTGTAAACGATGGCACGGGGCTTTCCGCGGAGAGCAACACCGAAGCCGCCATTAGCTAACACTGCCGCTGGATCGTCACGGACGGGCCCCGCACGAGCGCGGACAGTGGCAGTGCGCGTGCGCGATGCGCGCGGAGATCACAGACTCACCGGCGAGGTCACGTCATTGCGTGCGTGGATTGAAACGTCTCAAATCTTTTTTGTCTAACTGGGAATAAGTACTGTGACAGATCCTTAAAACAATTCGAATTTTAATTGTTTTCTTTTTTATGATTGTGCAGATGAGAGTTAATGTCCTTACCTCTGCTTATTAATGTTTCCGTTAATGTAATATTACTATTTTTTTTAATAAATCAGTTATAATAATATAATGCATTAAAAGACATTATAATTTATACAAATGTGTACAAATACATAAAATAATAAAGAAATTACTTAATCTAAATCAAGATACATATAAATAAAAAAACTTATAACTGCAATTTAAAACAGTAGTGATATTAAGTCAACTGAAACATTTATGAGCAGAGGAATATGGAGCCAGAAGAGTCTCAATAAAGATAAATGCACCCACTACAGTCACATATGCACACATAGGATTCATACATGCACACACATAATTCATAAATACACACACAGGATACACAAATGCACACAAAATTCACAAATACACACACAAAATTTAAAAAGCACAGAAGATTCACAAATGCATACAAAATTCACAAATGCACACAAAATTCAGAAATACACACACAATTTAGAAATGCAAACAACATTTACAAATGCACTCAAGATTCACAAATGCACAGGACAAGATTCAGAAATGTATTTCTGATGCACACACACATATATCTTGATTCATAAACTGCTTGCGGTCTGTGAACTTCACTGCATTTGTGTGTGAATTTTGAGACTCCCTTGACTTGGCTCGACACACAAATGCCTTTTTTTAAACAGGGAATGATCTGCAACCAATCAGATATCTCCCTTGTTTTAGCCAATCACAAGAATGCACCCCACGTGGGGGATTGTTTACTTATAAGCCAATCAGCGAACGACTCACTTTCCTCACGCAGCGAACGACTCACTTTCCTCAGCGAACGACTCACTTACCTCACACAGCCGGCGACTCACTTTGCGCAGCCAGCGACCCACTTTGCGCAGCGAACGACTCACTTTCCTCACGAGTCACGCAGCGAACGACTCACTTTCCTCACCCAGCGAGCGACTCACTTTCCTCAGCGAACGATTCACTTTCCTCACGAGTCACGCAGCGAACGACTCACTTTCCTCACCCAGCGAGCGACTCACTTTCCTCAGCGAGCGACTCACTTTCCTCACGAGTCACGCAGCGAACGACTCACTTTCCTCACCCAGCGAGCGACTCACTTTCCTCACGAGTCACGCAGCGAACGACTCACTTTCCTCACCCAGCGAGCGACTCACTTTCCTCACGAGTCACGCAGCGAACGACTCACTTTCCTCACGAGTCACGCAGCGAACGACTCACTTTCCTCACGAGTCACGCAGCGAACGACTCACTTTCCTCACCCAGCGAGCGACTCACTTTCCTCACGAGTCACGCAGCGAACGACTCACTTTCCTCAGCGAACGATTCACTTTCCTCAAGCAGCGAAGTTGAGCGAACGATTCACTTTCCTCACGCAGCGATCAACTCACTTTCCTAAGCGAACAACAGCCGGAGACCCACTTTTCGCAGCCAGAGAGCCACTTTCCTCTCGCAGCGGACCACTGACTCTCTCTTCATGTAGGGACTGAATATTATAATTAAAGTGACTTCTATATTGCATCCAAAATAATATTTAGATATATTTAAATATTCAAAAAGGTTTAAATTTTTTTTTTTTTTTTTACTTTCATTAAAATATTTCAATAAAATGAAATAATTGCCTATTGCAAATTTATGAATCCATTGTTAACTTTTTTTCTGCAGTCACTGGGCTATATGTATTGAGACATTTTTAAATTTATATTTAGTAAAAAATAATAAAAAATAAACCTGAATTGTAATCTAAACATCTGTATTTTCATACAATTTAATACAATTGCTGTGTGAACATGTTCATGTGATTGGCTTATAAGTAAACAATCCCCCCACATGGGGTGCATTCTTGTGATTGGCTAAAAGAAGGGAGATATCTGATTGGTTGCTGATCATTCCCTGTTTAAAAAAAAGCATTTGTGTGTGGAGCCAAGTCAGGGGAGTCTCAAAATTCACACACAAATGCAGTGAAGTTCACAGACCGCAAGCAGTTTGTGAATCAAGATATATGTGTGTGTGCATCAGAAATACATTTGTGAATCTTGTCCTGTGCATTTGTGAATCTTGTCCTGTTCATTTGTGAATCTTGAGTGCATTTGTAAATGTTGTTTGCATTTCTGAATTGTGTGTGTATTTCTGATTTTTGTGTGCATTTCTGAATTTTGTATGCATTTGTGAATCTTCTGTGCTTTTTAAATTTTGTGTGTGCATTTGTGAATTTTGTGCGCATTTGTGCATCTTGTGTGTGTATTTATGAATCCTGTGTGTGCATATGTGACTGTAGTGTGTGCATTTATCTTTATTGAGACTCTTCTGGCTCCATAGAGGAAAGTCAATAAAAGCATCAGCGGAATAATAATAAATAAAGATAATCCTTTTTTAATTTTTTTTTTTTTTTTTAAATTAATAGATACCTGATTTATTTATAATATTATTTATTTATAATATAAGATTTTAGGACGAATATTAAAATCTTATTTACCTGTATAATTGATTTTTTTTTTCATCTTTGCATCATTTTGGGAGTAAAGATATAAATTAACTTAAATATACAAGTTAATGTTTTTTTAGGCCAATATCTATTTTATACTTATTAATTATTTTTGTAATAATATATGCTTTATGTTCAACATTTTCATTTGATTTTTTTATACATATTATATAAATTATTATACATTTGTTTATTTCGTATACATGTATTGATTTTTATTTATTCATTTAAAATTTATATTTATTAATCTGATTCTTAACTCTTTTTATTTATATTTATTATATATATATATATATATATATATATATATATATATATATGTGTGTGTGTGTGTGTGTGTGTGTGTGTGTGTGTGTGTGTGTGTGTGTGTGTGTATTTTTATGGATATTTTCATGTTATCTTCTGTCTTTATTACAATAAAAATATTATTATATTATATATTTTTAAAGCAAACAGATTATTTTTATTTTATTTTTATATTTTTATACAGTTTAATGTGACATTCTTGAAACAATTAGAATTTTTTTAATGATTCTGTTGATTTTGAATCTTATTAATGTTTCCGTTTAATAATAGTGTTTTTACAAAACAGAATCGTAGCATTATTTATTTACATATAGATTATATAGATTTAGATTTTAAATTATTTTTATATCAATATATTCATATTATAAATAAATCAGGTATCTATTAATTTAAAAAAAAATTAATACAATTAAAAAAGGATTATCTTTATTTATTATTATTCCGTTGATGCTTTTATTGACTTTCCTCTGCTCATTAATGTTTCAGTTGACTTAATATCACTACTGTTTTAAATTGCAGTTATAAGTTTTTTTATTTATATGTATCTTGATTTAGATTAAGTAATTTCTTTATTATTTTATGTATTTGTACACATTTGTATAAATTATAATGTCTTTTAATGCATACATTTTTAATGTCGAAGTGTTCACAATTGCTTGTTAAGTAGGAAAATAGCATGGTCAATCTGAGATTAAACTAATTCAAATGCACCCAAAAGTGTTTAATTGTTAAATGCATGATTCAAAAGTTTGTTTAAATGATTCCAATTAAAGAAAAAAAAAATTGCTGCAGTTCTTATAAAAAAAACTTCATCATTCAAATATCAGTATTCAAAAATGGAAATATACAAACTGACCCCTACTGGTTAAATATAGAAACTACAGAAACCACTCAATTCAATCATTTTAATAAATAATTTAAATATATATATATATATAAATATATAACATGTGTTTTATGCTAAAAGCTTGTATGTTTATTTTTAACCAGTCTATGGACCCTTTAATAAATCTGCAGACCCTCAGACTTTTACAAAGTATTTTAAAGACAAAAAAGGTGACATTTTTAAAGTCTTTATTATTTTTCATGTTCTCTACACATACAACTGAACATGTGGACCTTCATTTCCTTTAAGGCAAAGAAAAAAAAAGTCCTACCAAAAGGTGCATAGGACCAAATGAACATGAACTGGTCCAAATCCTACAACATAGAAAATTCAAATGCAAAATTTCATTTAAACAAACATGTTTTTTTTTCCACAGAAAAAAACATTCAGTCATTTGAGTTTATTGCCTTGGATTTAGCAGCAATAATAACAGAAGTCCCACATTGGATTGCTTCAGAAGATAATGTTCCTCCAGCTTGAGTAAGGCACAGGAGACTGTTGTGTTGTGATGAAAGATCAAGATTAAATAGGAAAAGAGGAATGATCAAGTGATCTTCAGGAAAGCTGGGAGAAGAGAACAAACGGATGTAACAATGCTGACGACCGCTCACATTCCCATCCTGATGCTCTGAATGATCTGGAATATCGCTGTAGATTACGAAAACAACATTAGAACAACAAAAATTTGATCCTCGCATAATGCAAAGCATTTTTTAATTTACAAAATCGAAAAGTTGTTCAGTGTTTTTGCATGTTCATCAGAAATAAAAGAACCAAGTGCATGCTAGGTAAAATTAGAACTCCAAATTTAAATTAAAGTGAACACTCACAGTGCAGATATTTCCCTGATGATTTTTTTTTCTCTATTTTTTTTTCTTTTCTCTACATCACTATCTTAATCATGACTTACTCAAGGAATATTTTACATGTAAACATTTATTTTATTTTTTGTGTTTCTGTGGATGGGGTTTGACACCAGCCTGCATCACAAATGCACTTTGTCCCTTTAAACACAGAGTTATGAAATAAAGTTCACGCTTGCAATGCCGATTCATGCTTTGGATGCAAGCTGATTGCAAAAGTCAGCAGTAAATTTAAAGAATGATCTCTTTAATGCATTAAACTCATAATAAAACTCACCTGATCCACACACTACAAAGACGAACAAGGCTAGAAGCCAAGGTCCCACAACTGCCTTCTCTTCTTGAGAGACTCTCTAGAGAAAAAGATCAACATTTGTTTATTAACACATGTCTATATCACTACTAAAGAAAGTCAGTATGATCCAATGGGGAATTAACAGCTGCCAAGCACAATCTTATATGAATGCACGAAGTAAGCGTTTAATGTAATGCAAACAAAGTCCTGTTTTTGGAAAACATATAAATAAAAAGTAATGGCTATGGTAAAGGTCTTACCGTGGATTTGGACACGTTGCCTCTCTGAGTGATGTTCTTGCTGTGTTTCTCATTCGCCATGCGAATCCTCTGCTTGGCCACCATCCTTTACTGTGGTTTTATTAAATAAAAAGAAGAAAAAGTGGGAGCGAGAGAGGTCCGGGAGGATTGAGATCAGTTGAACGTGTGATCTCTGACTGATGTACTGATTTAGTCTACGTGTGCATATGAGAAACTCTCACTCCACCCATCGCGACGTGGACGCTTCGAAACGAAATCAAAACTGCGTCCAAAGATAATGGGCGGGGCTTGAGCAGTCGGTGGCTCTAAAATCATATTTATTTTATTTATAATTAATTGTATTTAATAATCTAAATATATTGTTTTATTGTCTATGACTTTTAAAGTTAATCATTGTCATTATTTACAAATAAATAAGTGTCCAGAACGCTTTTATCGCAGAGTTGTGGTCACGTGGGAAGTGTTACTTTAATCAGCGCTGGCGAAGCTAGACCAATCACTGCTGTTCTTGGTTACTGGAAAATTTATGTTTTTAGTAATTCTGTAAAGGTTTCTTGGGGCGAATAGTTATTTACGTGTGTTAGCTGACTAGACTTGAATATATATATATATATATTAAATTTTTTTGTATAAAAATGTCATGAAAACATATTTTAGATTTGAATGAGGCTAAATGGAGCATCGCTATCGATCGCCTCCTGAAGGATGATTGTGTGAAAGCATTTATTAACATTACTTCTCAGCTCATTTAAAAACTCACAAATGCACTTTTTTTAAATTACAGTGAGAAAAATGTCTTGGAGGTAAAGAAATAAAATGGTCATGTACTCTTGACTTAGAATAGACCAGTTTAGAGAAAAATTGACCTACTTTTATGGTACATTCACTTTTATTTTGTTTTGTTTATCGGAATCAGAATCAGAATCAGAAAGAGCTTTATTGCCAAGTATGTTTGCGCATACAAGGAATTTGTATTAGTGACATAAGCTTCCAGTACACAGAGACACCAACACACAGACAAAAAAAAAAAAAAAAAATGTAGTCAAATAAATAAGTGTATAAACAATTGTGGTATAAATGATAATGGGATAGGATTGAAAAAGATGCAGGGATGTACTAGGATGGAGGGGTAACAAATAAATATAAGGATGTTGCACTTTTGTTTGCATAAGCATAAGTGGGGAACATTTAACTGTTCATGAGGTAGATTGCCTGGGGGAAGAAACTGTTCTTGTGCCTTGCTGTTCTGGTATTTGCGGCTCTGAGACGCCGGCCAGATGGCAAAAGTTCAAAAATGGGGTGACTTGGATGTGAGGGATCCAGAGTGATTTTCTGAGCCCTTTTCCTCACTCTGGATGTATACAGTTCTTGAAGGGTGGGCAGGGGAGCACCAATAATCCTTTCAGCAGTCCGAACAGTTCTCTGTAGTCTTCTGATGTCTGATTTTGTTGCTGAGCCAAACCAGACAGTTATAGAAGTACACAGTACAGACTCAATGACGGCTGAGTAGAACTGTTTCAGCAGCTCCTGTGGCAAGTTAAACTTCCTCAGCTGGCGAAGGAAATACAACCTTTGCTGGGCCTTTTTTACAATGGAGTCAATGTGAATGTCCCACTTCAGGTCCTGAGAGATGGTGGTTCCCAGGAACCTGTATGACTCCACTGCAGTCACAGGGCTGTTCATGATGGTGAGTGGGGAAAGTGTAGGTGGGTTTCTCCTAAAGTCCACGATCATCTCCACTGTTTTGAGCGTGTTCAGCTCCAGGTTGTTAAGACTGCACCAGACAGCCAGCTGCTCAACCTCTTTATGGCAACATATCTTTATTTAACATACCTACATTTTCAAAAAAATAAAATAAATCTAAGTTACATAACTCTGCAAAGTTGTCATTTATTCTCAATTATTTTATTTATTTCTATATATGCTAAATTCAGTGTGTCTGGCAGAAACTCAAAGCCATCGATGAACTCAAGGATCAGCCGTCAAAGTCATGCAAGGAATCATGTAACACAGCAAAGCTCATCAGCATGATTACAAGTTATTTATTATTCTATAAATATTATGATAATTTCCCCCTTTTTTCCAGCTTGAAAAGATGCAGAAAGAGGCCCAGCTCGTGAAAGAGCTTGAAGACCTTGAATTAGGAATGTAAACTACTCACTGTAACAGTTTTCACATTGCTCACCAGTTTTAAACCTTGATTTGTCATCAATATGTACTAAGATGACTTTTTTAATTAACCTACTCATTAACAAGAGCCTGTTATGCTTCTTTGAACATGGTTAATATAATAAGCACTACATTCTCTAAAGCAATATTGCTGTGCAATGTGACGTACAGCACAAGATAGCATTTAATAAAAATGATGAAATTGAAATGGCGTGACTTTTATTATGTCTGCTGGAGAGCCGGAAGTTTTGGTTTCTCCAAAGCAGTCGCAGGTTTTTAAGCTGAAGTTGTTGATAAATAAACTCACCAGGACGAACCGAAATCAGCAGATATTTCAGGTTTGATGAGAGCACACTTGATTACACTGAGTTTGATACCTGTAGAGAGTGTTATTAAATCTTTATATGTGATATTTAGATGAGCCGGTGAGGTGCTGTTGTACATACTCCTGTGTGTTCAATTTTACTCAAACTTTCTGGAGTTTTTGTACATTTTCTCTTCATATAAATGTATTTTTATTTGTTTTACACGTTTAGATGACTTCCATGCTTTTGACATTAAACACTTGAATCACAAAGATGAAACATTTGTGCTAAACATCTCCTAAATTTTATTATTTGTTTGTTTTATCTTTTGTTTATTTAAAAAATGTAACTGTAACTTTGAACATTACCTTATTTAGTATAGACTCGATTCTTAAAAATTCCATATATTTATTTAAATTGTGTTTATATATATATAATATAATATATAATAGGCAATAGTACTAGTTTTTTTCTAAACAAGGAAATAAAAATACAACCCCTTTAGCTCGAATTTTAAGCTCCGGTGCTGCTGTAGTCATTTATTTTTATTTATATATTGTCAAATTGTCATCAGGATTTGTGTTGGAAATAAAAATAGTGATATATATATATATATATATATATATATATATATATCTCCCTTTAGTAAAGAAGGAAGCATTAAGAAGAAAAGAGACAATTTGAGCATGAATTCTGTTTGTATCCTGCATCAAGTATGAATTCGTTTTTCTTCTTGTGTTTAGAGTCTGTACACCTGAATGCTGACCTTCTCTTCACTGACCCTTAAATATTAAACTGGACGGGACGGAAGCTGTCGGCTTCAGTAAGACTAACCCAAGTCAACTGAACCTCAGTTATGCCTGTGAAAAAGAAAAGAAAGTCGTCCGGATCCGAAGACCCAAGCATCAGAAAGAACAAAATCACCAGGTAAAAATATTTGTGAGTTCCTCTCTGCATCTTTCACTCTTTCATACATCAGTCGCTGTGTCATCACCTCTTTAATATCCAGTTACTGTCGGACACAAACTCCAGGACGGCTGCTTAACACAGATGACCAGTTCTCTAGCAAGAAATGTCTCGCCTGGTTTTATGAATATGCAGGTACATAAACAATACTTTCCTTACTCGCATTACTCACGTCAAATGATTTTTCATCATCAGCTTTGGAGAAATATAGCATTGCATCAGTGTCTCATCAATGGATGCTCTGCAGTGAATGGGTGCCGTCAGAATGAGAGTCTGATAAAAACATCACAATAATCCACAGCACTCCAGTCCATCAGTGAACATCTGGAGAAGACAAAAGATGAAACAAATCCAGCATTAAGATGATTTTAACTCATTAATAATCCATTATAACACTTCCTCCAGTTTTTATCAGCTGTTTGGACTCTCAGTCTGACGGCACCCATTCACTCCATTGATGAGACACTGATGCAATGCTACATTTCTGATGAAGAAACAGACTCGTCCTGATTCTTGAGCTGATCTGGTGATCGTCGTGGTTTTGAATCCGTGTAGGTTCAGATGATATCGTCGGCCCGGAGAGCATGGAGAAGTTCTGTGAGGACATCTGCGTGGAGCCAGAAAACGTTAGCAACTTGCATCTAAAGTTAGGAACGGTCTTCTATTTCGAAATCAGAGAAAACCATTGAAATAACATGCACTGTTCTTCTGTGACCCCCTCAGATTGTTATGTTAGTTTTAGCCTGGACACTTGAAGCAACAAAAATGGGATTTTTCACCAAAGAAGAGTGGCTGAAAGGGATGACGTCACTACAGTAAGAGGTTTCGTGCCTCACATCATGAGAAAGTCTTTTATTGTGCTGCTGTTAAACTCCTGTGATGTGTGTACAGTTGCGACTGCACTGAGAGATTACAGGGCAAACTGGATTATATGCGCTCTCAGCTGAACGACCCGGTTTTATTCAAGAACATTTACAGATACGCCTTCGACTTCGCCAGGGTGAGACGATGACAAACTTGCACTCATTTTCTCCTTTTTTAGGATAAACATTACTTTTCGGATGCATTTACAGTTAATTTTTTTATCTGCTTGTGTGTGCTTTTCCATCATATTCATCTGGTTTTATATATTATGTAGGATAAAGATCAGCGCAGTCTTGATATGGACACTGCAAAATCCATGTTGGCACTTCTCCTCGGAAGGACGTGGCCTCTGTTCCCAGTTTTCCACCAGTTTCTGGAGGTTTGTCGTCTTTTTCTAAAAGCAAGATTGTCATATCTGCTCCAAATTAGTTGAAAAAAATAAAATAAAATAAAAGCAATTAGCAAAATTTTGGAGCACATATAAAAACCTTCAGGGGCACAATAGAATTAATTTTTAGAAAAGACACAAAAAGATGTTTTACAACCAAAAAGGCTTTCGCAATACTTTTTTAATTAGTTTTCTTTTTTTTTTAAATGTCTGCTTTAAATCGCTTTTGACTGTTGGATTAAATGCCTGATACATTTGTGTACCTAAAATACCAATAATAACCAGTAAAAAGTGTTATACTTTTAATTAAATAAACTTGAAATATACTGAGACTTTTATTTTGAAATGTCGTGACTGCATGCATCAGCGCATTTAAACGTGCAACACTCATATTTATTTAATTAAATCATCACCATTTGAAGTTTATCACATTAAGCTGTATTATGATTGCTGTTTAATGGCCCCAAAATTTACAACCTATTAAAATTATAATTAACATGTTTGTTATAACCTTATTTTATGGCCTTAAAAATTAAACAAAAGTCCAGATTTTTTTTTTATTATTTAAAAAAACGAACTAATTAATTGCACATTTTTGAAGAATTAATCATGATTAATTGCATGCTGTTGTTTATTTTGTCCTAATTTCACATTGAATCTCCGAATTGTTTTAGAAACGACATAAAGTTTGCGTCTTTTTACTAAACAGCCTATTATTAATGAAGGCTATCAATGCTGCTTTTGGCGTCTCTATTAAATGCATTAATTATAGCCATTCAAATTACAGTATAATTAATTATAACTGAATTTACCTCTCTTTTGCATTTTTTTGTGCTTGATACCATGTTCATATTATCTACTATAACACTAGTCAAGGGATGCCAGGGAAAGAAATAAATGCTGTGTTAAATATTTTTACTGTGTAAAGAAAAAAATGCACAGGGAATGCTTTAATTTTTGAGAGCCCTGCTTTATATTGCGCAAATTTTTAGTCATAAATGCAAGCAAAACACTAACACTGTCAAACTCTCATAAAGCCAAACTGAACTTGTGTGTGTAGACAATGCATTTTAACACACTGAATTAATTAGTATGTTGTTTAATAAGATTCATTGAAGTACTGTGACTAACAGAAACATCTCCTCAGCAATCAAAGTATAAAGTCGTGAATAAAGACCAGTGGTGCAACGTCCTGGAGTTCAGCCGCACGGTTAACACAGACCTGAGCAACTATGATGAAGACGGAGCTTGTAAGTGTGATGGATTCCTCTCATCTTCTCTCATGAGATGCGTCGGAGTTAAACGGCTGCTGATGTGTGTGTGATTTCAGGGCCAGTGATGCTGGATGAGTTTGTGGAGTGGAATAAAGTCAGAATTGCATTATAGCGCAAGCAGACGCTGGATTCAAGCACATCAGAGTTTTGTTGTTTTTCGGTGTGTGACCCAGACGTCTCGAGGACTGCTTCAGCATGTCCCCATCACTACCCAGAGACTCTTACAGTGTTACTTTAAAAGAAAAGGGCACAGAGGAATCATAAGACGAAAGGGGAAATATTTTTCTTTTGTATTAAATTTGTTGCAGCAAATCTGTTGCGAGTGTTTTATGAATTTTCAGTCTGTTTGTCATTTCCTTTCCTTTTCTTTTTCTCTCAAAGTTTTACTTTGTTTATAGTGTTTTGAGAAAGAAAATAAATAAAGCAGTTGTAATTCAATTTTTCTTCTTTTTACAGCACTGTTAGAGCAATTTCCAGCTAAAATCTAAATGGATAAAAATCTTTACTTTACAAAAGCACAAACGTTTGGAACCAGTAAGACTATTAATGTTTTTGAACGCCTGCTTATTGCTGCATTTGTTTAATTAAAAATACAGTAAAATTCTCAAATATTATTACATTTTAAACCTGCTGCTTTCTAAGTGAATATATATTAAACTGTAATTTATTTATGTGATGCGCAACTGTATTTTCAGCATAATTGCTCCAGTCTTCAGTGTCACATGATCTTCAGAAATCATTCTGATATACTGATGTGCTGCTTAAGAAACATTTCTGATTATCTTCAATCAAATATTCTTCTGGAAAATCTGATACGTTTTATTTTTCAGGATTGACAGATGAATATAAAGTCCAAAAAACAGCATTTCTTTGAAATAGAAACCGTCTGTAACATTGTAAATGTTTTTACTGGCACTTTTTATCAATTTAATGCATCCTTGCTGAATAAAAGTATTCATTTCTTTCAAAGTAAGTCTTACTGACCCCAAACATTTTTTATGTATATATTCCCAATATATGCATCACAGTTACTACTTTTGATAGAAACGGTGACGTTGCCTATATGAAGCACGTTTATTTTTTGATGCAATTTGATGCTTATATATGTAAAATATATATAAGCATCAAATTGCATCAAAAAATAAACATATATATATATATATATATATATATGTGTGTGTGTGTGTGTGTGTGTGTGTGTGTGTGTGTGTGTGTGTGTGTGTGTGTGTGTCTCTGGAGCACAGAAGTAAAAAACTTAAGTGTCTTGGGTATATTTGAAGCAACAGCCAAATATATATTGTATGAGTGAGTTAAAAATCATTAGGATATAAAAACCATGTTCCATGAAGATATGAAGTACATTTCCAACCATTAAGAATTTAATTATGACAACTTTAAAAGATGATTTTCTCAATATTTAGTTGTATTTCATCCAAATATTGTCCTCCTAATAAACCACACATCAATAGCTGAATTTAAATGTACACTTAATAAAACAAGTGGTAGGTTTAGACTTCAGTGGTGTCTTCCATTATGTAATAAATGTGTGCCTCAGCTTGTTTGTAAGTCTCCAGTGTCTCCTGCTGAATCTGAAACACTGTCCTCATGGGAAGCAGCGTCTGCTTGAACCGTCTGGCCGTCAGTCGACTCTCTCTCTGGGTTGATGTCAATGGCTCCAGCCTGTTTCATGATGGCAGTGAGTCTCGTCAGTGACCTCGTCCTCAGTTTGGGCCTGACCTCGTCTTCTCCCTCCATCCCTGAGTCTTTGATATGGCTGTATGGAGTCCCTTCTTCATCATAGTTGTAGACTTTAATGACGCGGATCTTCTTCTTGGGATGTGGACTAACTGATCTCAACTGTGGGGTTTGTTCTTCCCCTTCACAACTCTGAGACTCATTTATAACATTTCCGATAGCATCTGCGTTGTCAACATCCATGCGTTCCCGATCAACAAAACCAATGTCCACAGCCTGGTCTTCTCCAGTGGTTTGGTTTTTATGGAAGAACACCGTGTCAGTTTGTGCTCTGGTGGTTTGTCTGTTGATGTGTTCGTGGTGGTCTTTTGTATGAGGCATGCGGGCCTTTATTGTCTGAAGGCACTTCATCACGTAGGATCTACTGAATGCTCCAAGTGTGAAGGCTACTAAAAAGCTCACGATTACTGACGATGCCACAGCCGCCGCGAAATGGCTTTGTGACACCGTGTCGCTGTGAGCCACAGCCTCCCTGGTCTTCCTCTGACGAGAGACTACGTTAACTCTGTAAGGCACGATTGTTTTGCTCGTCTTGTCCAGATGGACACAGTAATAGAGTCCGTCATGGCTGGAAGTGGCTCTTGAAATCTGCAAAGTGCCGTTGCATGTGTCCACTGGGTCTTTGTGTTGGTGGTTACAGCTGTCAAACAGACCGAAAGGTGTCTGCCAAAACTGCGCCAGCACTGCTGAGACAAGAATACAACACTGACGACTGAATACAGCGGGTAAAACAAGTACTGAACATCTCACCATTTCTCCCAGGAGATATATTTCTAAAGGTGCTGTTGACTTGAAATTTTCACCAGATGTCAGTAACAAACCAAGTTAACCATACATACCAAGAAAACTAAGCAAATAATTTCAGAAATTAAGTTCTGTGTAATAAAATGGAATGATGTGTCTGATACTTGTTTTACCTGCGGCTTAAAACACTGAAAATAGAGTTAAATTTTGATTGTTTTTCAGCAAGGGGTCAGTGAAGGGAAGCACTTAACATTATGAAAATACTTTATGTATATAAAAAAGTTTCAGTGGAATCAAATAAAATATAAAAAAGCTATGCCAAGGCATATTTTCAACTTCATGTAATAAAATACTAAACTAAAACTATATATATATAAAAAATAAAAGGCCAAAACACACAACAAAGTTACTAAAACTTCAACTGAAATTAAAGTTGAATATATAAATGTAAGAAAAAATTGTGAAATATATCATCAAATAAAATAAAAATACTATAACTGTAAAACAATATGATTATAAAATAACACCAGGTCATAAATGCACTTTATGGTTTTATTTTCTGTTTATTTTTATTTTTCACAATTCTCCACAAGTCTGATTTCATCATCTTCTATAAATAGGCATAAGAAAACAAAGCAAAAATTTTTTTTAAATAAATAAAATGCATTTTGTAATCTACTGATGATTTTAATTTTCCATAAATTCTGAAAAATGTAATAATGTAAAAAAAAAAAAAAAATTATATAAATTTGCATTTAATATTTAAGAAAATAGAATAGGATTATATTCTCCCAGCATGCTGTAGAAAGACACTGCTGTCTTGTAGTACTGCTCACCTTCATCTCCTTCACTTCGGCACCGGAGCGTCAGCTTTTGTCCTGGATGAATATGAACAGAGTTTTCCGGTCTGACCTGCAGACGCTTTATTTGAGAGCTCATCACAGTCTGCAGCGACTCTCGAGAGTTTCTGTGTGCTGCTGTTTCAGATTCGACACACAGAGAATCCCAGAAGAGAATCAAAGCCAACAGAGAACTGATACTCAACTCCATGGTGTCTAGCAGAAATGAGAAGTTCAGCGTGTTTTTACTCAACTTGATTGCTATTACCACTGCATTGAAAAAAACTGCTCTTTGATCAGAGTTTTACAGCTGGCCAGCTGGATTAACTTCACAAAACACAAAACAGAAATCTGAAGTACACAGTATGTCAAAACAGCAGATTTCTGACAGTCAAAAACTCACTGTGTTGAAGTTTGTGAGAGGAGTAAAGTACAGTCCTCACATGACAGCTCTTATATTTCATCTCGTGCTCCATGTTTAAAGATTAACATTTTTCTCTTCAGTTATAGACTGTCATGTGGATGTTTTGCAAATGTTTGAGTTTATATCATAACAGTTAGTGGCGGTTTATGGTTGAAGAATGTGAGTTTTAGGGTAATTAGTAACATTATTACACCAAAGTTATTTTTTGGCGATATTGAAAGTTGGTGGTGCATTGCCACCCAAATAGCAGAGAAAACCAATGCTAAATGCTGAAAAGAGTATAAGAAAAAATGACTTCTACATTTTTTTAAACACTTTTTACAAACAGACTTTTGAAAAGGATACAAAGAAACTTTCCTTTTTGTTGTTACAGTTAAAGGATGTGCATCTAAACATACTTTATGTATTTTGGAACAAATGTATCCATAATTATATTGTTACTAATAGTTTGGGGCCACTATTTGAGCCATTTTAATGCATTTGATTGTTGTATTTTAAAGCCCTTTTTGTAACTTTAGTTCAACAGTTTAAAACTGTGATTTAAGATGTAAGATTTGTGTCCTGAAGCAACACAAGCTGAGGACCACTGATTTAGATCTTGTAATTTGTATCTTCTTTCTTGCAACTTTTCTTTCTTGTTTTCCCTTTTCATATGAAAAAAAAGGAAACAGAAAGGTGTATTCTAGTTCATTGATCTAAATCCGTTTTTTTCCACTTTAAATTAGTTTCAAAGTTTATAAGTTGCTGGTCTTTTTATGGATGTTGCAGATCACGACGCCCGCCAAGTTTTAAAAAATTCGCAACAGAAACGCAAATGTAAATTCACCACCGGAATTTAATCAATTAAAATTGATTGATCCACCGTGATCTGCGCTGCAAAAAGTAACAGGTGTCACGTGATAAACTCGCCCTACTTAAGCAGCTGTGTAGACAATATTTTGTTATTCTTATTATTAATTCAATAATTACTATTTAATTGTATATAGACAACTTTCAGGGAGCCACGCCTATTTTAAATAGATTTTTATAATAATCGCGATTCTACCTGCTTGTTCTATTTGTACAGCGATCCTCATGAAACGGTGTTTTTCGCCACATGGTGACAGCAGGACACTTAAACATCAACATATGTTCGTCAAAATGACATGGTTTGTGTTTTTCTTTCATCGATTGTCTTGCTATTCTTAGCTGCCTATAGAAACCTGAATCTGAAATGACAGCAAAACTCTAAAGAGCGTGTAAAAAGCCACACTGTTTCTCAGAAAAGTTTAATTCTGTGGCTCGATAGCTCCGTGTTTCCCTTTTGGTTAATTGTGATGAGTTGCAGAAACACACACACGACCACACACACACACACACACACACACACACACACACGAGTTTGTGAGCGGTGAAGGCCCCTCCCTCAGACTCAGAGCAAAGAGAACATGAAACATGAGGAATTAAACACACAGTGTTTAAACCTGTGGACGTGTGTGTGTGTCTGTGTGTGTGTGTGTATGGAGCAGTAAATCATAGGAAACATCATCTGCTCATACCTCAAGCAGGAAGGGTTTTGCAGGTAAATGTTCTTGCATCTTTACAGATCATATTTACTGGGTATTTTTTCAAATGTGTAAAAACAAAAACAAAAGCGCACCTGTTTTGATGTTTTGAGTTTGTGTGCGCGTGTGTGGAACGTTGAGAAAGAAGGCGTTACATTGTAACAGTCTGTGATGAATTTCATATGGTGATACATTTGACAGTGTTCTAAATTTATGACTAATTTGCATTTAAAGAATTGTTTAAAAGCCTGGAAAACTCATGAATGAAGTAAACTAGACAATTTGCGAAACACACGGGAATCTTTGATACAATGTAACATTATATTCAGTTCTTTGTATTGAAGGTGAAACATTCCAAACATGGCCTGCATATTGTCCCTCTAACAATAAGTTAGCTGCAATCTGTACTGTACATAACCAGACATATGAACTGTTTTTTTTTTACATTCACCAAAAAAAAAAAAAAAAAACTTGACCTCATACATCTACTAAAATCATGTAAATTCTGACATATCAAGTAATATAATAGTCACATTTTTTTAGAGAATAATACAAATTGAAGAGTTATTTAAATTTTAGACATATATTTTTAAAAAGTTTTCATATGTGTTTAATGTTTTGTGTCATATTTAATGCTTAATGTTGTTATGATTCATACAGATATAGTGAGAGTATGGAGCTCAAGGAGTAAAAACAGCTCAGTTCATTTCAGAGACCCAAACTTAGCAAAATACAGGCAGTTTGGTGCTGATGCTGATTTTTATGTCCTAAAATTATGTTTTTTGTTATTAGCTTGTAATATAAAGCAACAAGATCTCTATAACGATACTTACATAATATAACAAATATCAGTCGTCCTCATTCTATATCTCCAATAATATGTCTTACATGTAATATACATTACAGTGATGATTGAGGGATGAAGAAATGCATGTTTATCAAAATCCTGATGATTATATTTGATGCTCACATAAAAAAAAAAAAAAGTTGGTTAATCAGGTAAACTGAAGTTGCTTCAGTATGAGTTTTTATAACAGATGACGCATGATTTGATATTTTATTTTATAGTGCAATGACAGTTAATCATTTTAAGTTTCCAGATGGTTTCTAAGACCTTTCTAACTGCTCAAAGAAATGTCAGCAGTTAAAGACGCACCCTGAGTAAAAACACAAAGCCACGGCTGACTCATTCTCCAGATCCTGATAGTCCAGAATGAAGGTCTGTGTGTTGTGAAAGGGTTTATATTGTGTTCGTCTGCTTGCGCTATGGACGGGTGTGTGGTGTTAACTGATGTTCACTGATGGACATGGAGTGCTGTGGATTATTGTGATGTTTTTATCGGACTCTCATTCTGACGGCACCCATTCACTGCAAAAAGTCATCCAATGCTACATTTCTCAACATTCAAAACGGTGTTTGGACATTAGGCTTTTTTGCTCTATGATATACTCAGTTCTTGTTCTGAATAAGAGCCATAGGCTATTTCCTCTCCTTGTGCAGGAGTGAGAGATGTTACAGTAAACCGATCCCAGCGCTCAGCTCAATAACCTGCGTTACGATCTCCAGACTGAGGGATGTTCTCGACGGTGAAGCCCTTTGAAGAGCAGCTCTTCTCCGCTCTGAGGAAACAGTGCCAGCAGAACAGGACTCTGTTTGAAGACCCCAGCTTCCCCGCTGTGGACCAGTCGCTCTTCACTCAGGGAAACCGCATCGGAAGAGTCACCTGGAAGAGGCCAAAGGTCAGATTTTAAGATAACGGGAGTCATTTGTTACATAATGAGACTCTGTTTGATCTAGCCTAGTTTTGTCTGGAAGTGTCAGTCTGTTTTCCTATTTGTATTAATAAATCAGTCTAATTATTTTAGAATCCAATTTATTCCATGAATCTGATCATTTATCACATTAAGTTCTGAATTATAGTATGAAAATGTATATTAGGCTATTTTTTTACCTATTGTATTAAATTTATTTTATAATCCATAAAAAAACTTTTAAAGTTCAGGACTGAAGTATGAAACTCGATATTGGTTTGTTTACCTATTTTATTTTTAAATAAATAAACATCTTTTATAATCCAATTTATTTCATAAATCTCATAATTTAACGCTTAATGTTCAGGGTTAAAGTATGAAACTTGATATTGGTCTATTTTTCCTATTTTATTATTTAGTAAATCTATTCATTTCCTAATTTATTTATTTCATAAATCTGATAATGTAACACTAAAGTTCAGGATTACAGGTTGAAACTTGATTTTGGTCTATTTACCTTATCGTATTAAGTTTATTTTATCATTAAATGAAATTTAATAAATGTGATAATTTAACCTTTAAAATTGAGGAACTTTTTTTTTTTACTTTAAACTTGATATTGGTCTATTTTATGTAATGATAATAATTAATAAATATTTTAATAATAAAAATGTATTTTACAAATCTGATAATTCAGTACTAATTTTGAAATGATTATTATTCTTTTTTTATTTTATTTTTTTTACATTTTTATCTCATGATGTACTGTATAAAATGTGTTTTTTCTTCTTCTATCTGTTTTAGCTGAAGCACATCACTCTAAAACAAGCCTAAAAGATCTTTGGCGATTAAAACTGAACCCAGGGCTTTAAAGGCTCTGGGAAAATCTCTTTGGCAATCCATTAACCAGTTAAACATGCATGAGGTTTTAATTAACCCTTGAATGGATTATCAGTGTCAGAATAGCTTATCTTGGCTAATGTAACCGTGTTTGCACAGTGATTGGTATCATCCGTAGATAGTTTAGTTTTGATAGTCTATAATAGTCATACTTTGATAGTAAAGAAACAGCAAACATTCCTTCTACAAACTCACAGTCTTTGAGAAACAGAAGCATCACACCCCAGAGCTTAATGCTTGAGAGTAGTAAACATCACTAAACAGGTCACACAGAGTAGTGTTTGTGTTTCGGGAGCATTGCTGTATGTATTCAGGACACTCCCTGAATGACAGAGTTCTGTTCAGACATGTGAGTGAAATGTAGTCGAACAAGTGCAGTGTAATCTTCAGCCCATCAGAAACCTCCTGTGTGTTTACATCACTCATGAAGCACTCTTCCTCACATATATGTGTGTGTGTGTGTGTGTGTGTACGGTATATAAATATACTGTATATATATTAAGTACTGTATATGAAAAACAAATATTACACAAAATATAAAATATTACACTTGTAATAAAAAATATAACTAACATAAAATTGATTAAGTATCATTAAGTATAATTGATTAATGATAAATATAATGTTTTCTTCTATTGTAATGCAATATATGAATATTTATTTTTATTATTATAATAAATATTAAGTATAAAATTACCCTCGTAATTAAACATATATATTTTTTTTTACAGTGAATTCGTTTTATTACAATGGTAATATTTGATATTTTGATTTAACATTTGTATATAATAATAATTCATCATTTATCATAGTTTTATTATAATACAAAATATTAATTTCAATGCTATTATTATTATTATTGTTGTTGTTGTTGTTATTATTATTATTATTATTATTATGAAATAAACTTATTGATAAAAAAAATATTACCATTGTGATAAAACTATTTCACCAGGCTGTAAGAATGAATGCATATAAAAACAAGTCAGCTGTTAATAATTTTACTGCTTGTTGGCTTTAATATAATGATTTCAGTAGAAAAAGATTTTGGAAAAAAAATCCAAGTCCAGGCACTCAATAGGATGCAAAAGTTAAAAAGCCTTTAATAGTTGGGCTAAAGCATTAAAACACCAACGCGTATCGGCCCATTGGCCTTCATCAGGGTGTTGGTAACAAACAGACAGAATCACGCAATACTTATAGTTGCATTGGTTTCAGGTGTGCCACTCTGGCACTTGCAACACAATTTTTGGCCACTAGAGGCAATAGTTCAGATAATGGCTAATACCAAAGGTCAAACCATACAAATACAAGATAAGAGATCTCCAAGTGGAAAAAAAGAGTAACACCAATACAAACATCTTGTGTACTCCACACAATTATATCCCTAAAGTCAATAAATGTGTAGAGGCTAGTTACCCATCTTACTTCTGAATTCATTGTCAAGATAGTTCTAAAACAACAGGAGAAAAATATTATTATGGGCATTACAGTACATTAAAAGAACAGTCAACATTCACGGACAACAATACACTGTCCCTATTGAGACACAACCTTTACAAAAAAGGTGAGAGGTCAAAGTCTTCATTAAGACCTGGATGACTGGTGGCCCTCAAGGAATAGATCCAATATGTCTCCCTTTGTTTAAGGCGTTTGATGATATCCCCACCCATGGCATCCAGGCGAACAGCCTCAATGCCCACTACTCTTAGGGTCGAATCACTCCCATGTTTTGCGTCTATATAATGTTTGGCCATTGGATAGTTCATATTTCCAGTCCGAATGGCATATCTATGTTCAGCTATCCTGTCTCTTAGTCTCCTTTTAGTAAGGCCTATATAAAAACAGCCACAAGTACACTCTAAACGATAAACAACATGGGTAGAATTGCAATTTATAAAACTATTAATAGTGTAAGTCTTATTGCTAAAAACATCCATAAATTTGTCAGTTTTAGCAATATTCTCACAATAATTACAATTACCACAAGGAAAGTTACCCTTGGGTTGACGAAGCCAAGTTTCACGTTTAGGAGCAGGGAGGTAACTTCTTACTAGCTTGTCCTTAAGTGTGGGGGCCCTCCTAAAACTGATTCCAGGGGGTTCCGTGAATATTTCCCGTAAAGTCGGGTCACATTCAATAATGTTCCAGTTTTTCTTTATAATGTGTTTAATCTGGACAGCCTCCTTGCTGTAATGAGTGACAAAATAGGGTTTCTGTGTTGATACTCTATTGGGTCTAGACTGAAGCAAGCTCTTCCTTTCAAGTGATTGGGCTCGATTATGAGCTTGAACAAGAGTTTTTGTTTGATAACCTCTTTGTTGAAAATGCTGCTGCATATCCAAAGACTGATACTGGAAATCCTGATCTGAATCACATATACGCCTTAGTCTCTGGATCTGTCCAAAGGGTATGTTATCAATAAGCCATGGGGGATGAAAACTATTAGCATGCAGCAAGGTATTACGATCTGTTGACTTTCTGAAGATAGATGTATGTAAGAATCCCTCATTATCTTTTGAGATCCGTAGATCAAGAAAGTTAATAGTGTGTAAATCATAGTCCAGACTAAATTTTAGGTTCTCATTTAAGCTATTAACATATACATGGAAGTCTACAAGTTCTTTTTCTGAACCTGAGAACATCAAAATCACATCGTCAATATATCTACCCCACCACAAGATTTTATCTTTAAAAGGGTTGACGTGGGAAAATATATAGCGCTCCTCCCATAAGCCTAGAAACAGATTGGCATAGTTGGGAGCAAAACAAGCACCCATTGCAGTCCCCTTTTCTTGTCTATACAATTTGTCTTGAAAGAGAAAGATGTTGTTCTTTAAAGTCCACTCAGTAAGTTGCACTATAAAGTCACTGGGAGGCATCAAATGTTCAGGTCTGGATGAGAGATAGTGTTTCAAAGCCTCTAAACCCTCGTTATGTACAATATTGCTGTATAGGGACTCCACATCCATTGTGGCCATAATGCAGGAGCCTATGTTACCTATTTGTTCAATTTTCTTTAAAACCTGTGTAGTATCTTGAATATAAGAAGGTAAATCTGCCACAAATGGCTTGATAAAATAATCCACAAACTTGGAAGCAGGTTCTGTTACTGAATCATTCCCGCTGATTATCGGTCTGCCAGGTGGATTTTCCAGATCCTTGTGGACTTTGGGGAGCATATAAAAAGTAGAATAACGTGGGTGTTGACAAAGCAAAAACTCATATTCTCTCTTAGTAATCCAATTATGTAAGCAGCGCTCCAGTTCTCTTTTGTCTAGTATAATGATTTCAGTATTGAGTTGCTCACCAATTCAGGTCTTTTTTTTTTTTTTTATAAATAAATAAATAAATATATATATATATATATATATATTATTTTTTTTTTGAATATCTTGAGTGTCATGCTGACTTTTAACCAGAAAAAAACTGCTTCCCCTTGTTTGTTTCATTTAAACCTAATGCAAAACTTTAAACCCTTAGTCTTTGAAATGAACATTATGCAGCTGTTGAGCCACAGTGACACAGAAATCCCCGTCTGGTTTATTTACACGGGACGGCCCTGTGGTTCTGTTCTGTTCTGAATGCTCTTTGTCTGTATGACAGGAGCTGTGTGAAGACCCACACTTGTTTGTGAACGGGATCAGCGCTCATGACCTGCACCAGGGGCAGCTGGGAAACTGCTGGTTCGTGGCGGCCTGCTCCAGTCTGGCCTCCAGAGAAGCTCTGTGGCAGAAGGTGAGTCAATGCCATTTAACTGCTATCAGTTACTACTCTTTGTGATGTTAGCAATACCAAGGTCATTTCCCAGGAAATCCTTCAGCTGTTAAAATGTGCATCTGAAATTTATGTAACTTGAGTTGCTTTGGTTTTAAAAAAAACAATCTGCCAGATGCATATACGCTAATGGTTGAAAGTTTGAAAAAGATCATGTGACTCTGAAGACCAGCTGCTGAAAATTCAGTTTTGCATCTCAGGAATAAATTGGATTTCAGAATATATTATAATGGACAACTGTTAATTAAAATTGGAATAATATTTCACATTTTTTATGTAATTTTAATTTTAAAAAGCAGCCTTGGAGAGCAGAAGAGACTGCGTTCATTATATATGTGACCCTGGAGCACAAAACCAGTCTCTGGGGTATATTTGTAGAAATACATTGTACACAAAACATTGTATGAGTCAAAATTATTAATTTATCTTGTATGCCAAAATGCATTAGTTTGCATTAGATATTTTGTAAGTTTCCTACTGTAAATATAACAAAACTTCATGTTTCATGAGTAATATGCATTGCTAAGAATTCATTTGAACAACTTTAAACATGATTTTCTTAATGTCACAACTCAGATTCCTGATTTCAAATAGTTGCATCTCAGCCGAATATTGTCCTCCTAAAAAAAACATACATTAATGGAAAGATTATTTATTCAGTATAAATATTAATTTCTAAAAATTGAAATTTGACTGTGCTCCAGGGTCACAAATATGCCGTGGGAAATCATTCTGCCTCAATCTAGACCAGCACTGATAGTGAAACATCATCATTGCTCAGCCCCGCAGGGTTAATTATCATTACATTGGAGAATATTACACGTGGTCAGAGTGGAGGACCGATCTCACATCTTCAGATGATTGGAGGTGACGTGTTTTTAATGCAATAGAAAGAAGGAAGCAGAGGTTGACCGGATGTAATGTAATGAAAGCAGTATTTCTGTGTTCACAGGTTATCCCAGACTGGAAGGACCAGGAATGGGACGAGCAGAAGCCGGAGAGCTATGCTGGGATTTTTCACTTTCGGTTCTGGCGTTTTGGAGAATGGGTGGATGTTGTCATCGATGACCGACTGCCGACCGCAAACGGGAAGCTCATCTACTGCCACTCTAACGACAGTAACGAGTTCTGGAGCGCACTGGTGGAGAAAGCCTACGCCAAGTAATTTCACAACCAACAGAAAAACTGAATAAATCATGCTTTATTGAGTGGAGCGTGCACTTATTTAAGATAATATAGTATATTATTATGTAGTATATTTATTTGTTTTTAAAGAATATTAAATCTGCTGATTTGGTGCTCAAGAAACAGTTATTATTATCAGTCTTCTAAACAATATAAAGTATGATTATTACTACTTTAAACAATCATGCATTAAGTTTTGTAACAAGACATCTGTATATTATATATAAAATGAGATTGCTATTTAAAATTAATGTTATATTCATATGAGAATCTTGAGAGGGGGAAAAAACATAAATCATAGTTTATACAAAAATATTAAGCTGCAGAAATGGTTTTCATCATTGATAATAATAACAGTAGTAGTAATAATAATAAATGTTTATTGACACCAAGAAACCAATTATTACAAATTACAAATAATTTTTTTCATTTCATTTACATTTAAAATTTAAACATTTATTACAGCACCAAATTCAGTGATAATAAGAATATGCCAAAATATATATATATGTATATTTTAAATGCAAAGTCATGAGACAATTCATAAATATATATATATATGTGTGTGTGTGTGTTTTAATATCTTGTTTAGGTTCATTAATTTCCATTTAATATCAAAGAAAAGGTTAATAGTCACTTATAAATATGTATGTAAATATATCAAATATTATCGCTGTCAAATGATAAATTGCGAATAATTGCATTCAAAAATAAAAGTTTTGTTTGCATAGCTTGCATATGCATATATTCTGTGTATATTTATTATGCATATAACATTACATGCGCATACAGTATATATATGAGGAAAATATTTACATATTTATATCATTATATTTTATATCATATATAAACATATCTAATATATAAACATAACCTATTTTTCTGAAATATATCCATGCATGTGTGTGTGTGTATTTATATATGCATAATAAATATAGACAGCACACATTCATATATTATTCGATTGATCGCGATTAATCGCCTGACAGCGCTACTTCATATATTTATTTTGAATATGTGTAATATGAGCATGCATTAATGAGCTGCTTGATTCCTCTGACTCCTCTGTGTCCGTCATGTTTCAGGTTGTGTGGATGTTATGAGGCTCTGGATGGCGGGAACACGGCCGACGCTCTGGTGGACTTCACCGGTGGAGTCTCGGAGCCCATGGATCTGCTGGAGGGGAAGTTCATCCAGGAGCAGGAGGCCAGAAATCAGCTGTTTGAGCGCGTGCTGAAGGTCCACAACAGAGGAGGCCTGATCAGCTGCTCCATCAGAGTGAGCCTCGCATGCATCTGTGCTTCATGCAGCTATGAGTTCGGTCCAGAGCTGGCTCCTAACCTGGATTACGTAATCAGATTCTAATAATTATGACCCTGGACCACAAACATGTCATAGGGGTCAATTTTTTGGACCTTTTCACAGAGATCAGTCAGTATACACTAAACTGCATTCGAAAAATCAAGAAGTGTTTCAACATTGCATCAAATACTGAGGAATTATTTGAATTATCATTCTAGGTTATTTAACCATATTTTTCCATGAGAAGGCTTTAGTCGCTCAAACACATTAAAATTAATTCACAAATTCATAAAGTGTTTCTCAACTAATCCTCTTTCACCTAATATGTTTTCTTAAAGTCCCCCTAAGATTTTAAAAGAAGATTTTAAGTATCATGTGGGTAAACTAATTATGTATGTATATATATATATATATATATATATATATATATATATATATATATATATATATATATATTTAGTAAGTGTTTTGTTTTGATTGATTTTTTAATTAAACATTTTTATGATTTAATTAATTATAGCTTTTCATTAAACTCATGAACCCCCTGCAGTTTCTCAAAATCCCAGTTTAAGAAACGTTAACATTTATATAATGTTTAATGCGCTTCATGTTGTCATTAACAATGAATGAATATTGTTTTTCTTATGAATCGGAGAGTTCCGGTCCTTGATTCTGATTGGCTGAGCCACGTTCAAAGCTGTTGTAAATTACAAAGTAACATGCAGTTTTGTTTATGTTTGTGTGTTGCTCGGCAACCACTTTGTAGCAACCACAACTGTTTCTGAGGAGCTACATTGTTCGGTGGAAGAATACTGTGTTTATTAATATCATTACACTTTATTTGCTCCGTTTTAGTTTTTGAAACCTTACCACCTAAATGTAATAATCGTTTTATAAAAGCAGTAAGCCCAGTGAAACCGTGGTTTACAGTAAATTTATAACAGATAAGTGTGTTCCACTTTGCCTAGTGTCTAACAACGCCCCTCCGCTGTTATAAATTCACTGTAAACCACAGCTTCTAGGGACGCATTGCTTTATTAGTCTTTTTTTTTATATGAGTATGGTTCATGATAATCATATTTTAACCAATGCAATAAATGAGATAGGTCAAAAGTAATGTGCAATGTAAGGAATTACGTTACTATATTAACTACAGTTTTTGTCATGTAATTTGGAATCGGTGATGGATTTTTAATTTGTTAGTCATCTATCCAGCCTCACGTGTTCATATCTGGATTCTTTACCCTAGGCCACGAATCAGGCGGACATAGAAGCCCGTTTAGACTGCGGTCTGGTCAAAGGTCACGCGTATGCAGTCACTGATGTGCGTAAAGTGCGTCTGGGCACCGGCCTGCTGGCCTTCTTCAAATCAGAGAAGCTCTCCATGATCCGCATGAGGAACCCGTGGGGTGAGAGAGAGTGGAACGGAGCGTGGAGCGACAGGTTTGTGAACATCTGGAAGCTGTTATTAAGGAGATTAAGGTTATAAAGAAGACTGTGTGCACCGTGGAGCACAAAACCAGTCAGAAACAGCATGGGGATATTTGTAGTAGTGCTGTTAAACGATTAATCGCATCCAAAATAAATGTTTTTGTTCACATAATATATGTGTGTGTACTGCGTACATTTATTATGTCTATAAGAAGACACACAAATACAGTATATATATTTAGAAAATATTTACAGGCATTTAGCTGTATATATTATATATAACTATATTTAATATATAAACATAGCATATTTTCTTATATATATGCATGTGTGTGTATTTATATATACGTACAAAGTACATGCACATGTATTCTGTAAACAAAAACTTTTATTTTTGATGCGATTAATCTTTTGGCAGCACCAATTTGTAGCATTGGACAACACACATTGTATGGGTCAAAATTATACATTTTTCTTTTATGGCAAAAATCATTAAGATATTAAGTAAAGATAATGTTCCATGAAGATATTTTGTAAATATCCTACTGTAAAAACTTAATTTTTGATTATTAATATGCATTGCTAAGAACTTCATCTGAACAACTTTAAAGATGATTTTCTCAATATTTAGATTTTTTTGCTCCCTCAGATTCCAGATTTACAAACAGTTGTATCTCAGACAAATATTGTCCTATCATAACAAACCATACATCGATGGAAAGATTATTTATTCAGCTTTTAGATCAATTATTAAAACCAGTTTCCCAAAATTGACCCTAATGACTGGTTTTGTGGTCCTGGGTCACAGGTTTGCAGTGTTATTATTATGTGCAATGAGAGAAAACCTGGCCTTTTTTGACACTGAAGTTTTCCCAGCCTTTCCCTGATGTAAATAGTTTGATTTAGGGCACAGAAGCACTTCAAGTGATCGTGTAAACAACTTTCTGAATTGCTGGACAACATTTGCCTGAAGTTAAAAATTCCAGTGAATGTGCTAAACAGTTAGGAAGAGAAATGATTGTGAGCTAAACATGCTTCATTAAAGTATAAATGATAATGAGCATGATGCATGACTCTCTGGTGTTAAAAACTGTGCAGACACAGCAAGTCTTTGTTTCAAGCCACAGATTGTGACTTTTAAATGCTGAATGTGTTTTTGTGGTCATACTGCAGGACAAACTCTACACCAAGTCACAAAAACACATTTAAATGTTTGAGGATCAAATGTTTGCAACCAAAGAACAGTTGATGAGTAGAGACCTAATATATTTTTTCATTTACATATTTGTATGATGCTAATGTGGAAAATTCATTACAATAATCAGTATTGATGTGGAGGGTAATGAAGTGTTTTAATTTTACTAAATGCATTAGAATTTGGGTGGGACACTTAGATACAGGTATTTAAATGAATTTTATCTTAGGTTGAAGGTCACCTAATTGTTGCTTTTTTAAAATTGTATTGTTCTTTATTGCATATTTATTGTATATTCCTTTTTAAGCTATTATTGTTTATGTTTTATTATTCTTTCTGGTTTATACTTTACTGTATTTTTATGTAATTTGTATAATCCTAGTAAGTTATGTTTGTTCCCCTTCTATCCTGTCATTCTCCTGAGGAGTAAACAAAGTAAGAATTTTATTGTACTAGTACATATGACAAGAAAGCACTTGAAAAATATTGCATTATTTTAAATGTGTGTGTATATATAGATAGATACATTTTTTTATTATCATTTTATTGATATCATTTTTGGAGTAGAAATGTAATTAAACGACTCTGATATTTGTTCTTCTTTTGTCTGTCTGTAGCTCAGAGGAGTGGAAGAGAGTGAGTAAGGGTGAGCGAGAGAGGTTGGGTGTGACTGTGGAAGATGATGGCGAGTTCTGGTGAGACTCTGCCCTGCTTCTGCTCTGTTTCAAGAGTTTTTTTTAATTTATTTTTTTGCATTGAAATTGTAAAGGGCAATCAGAAAATGTTTAACAAAGAAATACTGCAATCAAATACAAACCATTTCTGACATTTAGCATTTTCACATTAAAAATAGTTTAAAATATAAGGCTTGCATTTTTGTTAAAGCAGTTAATTAATTCTTCATTTCAAAACCACATCCTCCTCTTTGCAAATATCCATCCATCCACCAATACATTCATCCATCCATACATCCATACATACATCCATCCATCCAGCGATAACTTTCATCCATACATCCATCCATCCATCCATATATCCATCCATCCATCAATACATCCACCCATATATCCGTCCATCCATAAATCCATCCATACATACATACATAAATCCATGCATCATCCATCCATCCATCTATCCATCCATCCATCCATCCATCCATCCATCCATCCATACATACATACATCCATACATTTGTCCATACTTCCATACATCCATCCACCCATCCATCCATCCATCCATCCATCCATCCATCCATCTATCCATACTTCCATACATCCGTCAATACATCCACCCATATATCCGTCCATCCATAAATCCATCCATACATATATACATAAATCCATGCATCATCCATCCATCCATCTATCCATCCATCCATCCATCCATCCATCTATCCATACTTCCATACATCCATCCACCCATCCATCCATCCATCCATATATCCATCCATCCATCCATCAATACATCCACCCATATATCCGTCCATCCATAAATCCATCCATACATACATACATAAATCCATGCATCATCCATCCATCCATCTATCCATCCATCCATCCATCCATCCATCCATCCATCCATCCATCTATCCATACTTTCATACATCCATCCACCCAT
>NC_068413.1:940209-1047709 GCF_023724105.1 Carassius gibelio | reverse complement strand
TCCCTAACGCTGCTGATCTACTCTCTCCGTGCATCAGATCTACAACAGGAACCTCGTGAAGGACTCGTTCATGGGTCAGGTGGTCCTGAGCGGCGATCTGTCCGACCTGCAGACGCTTCACACGCTTCGTCTGCGGGACAAAACCAACCGGAACAACGAGGTTCCAGGTCTGCTGTCGGTGAGCCTGACCACCAGCGACGTCCTGACCAACATCTGACCGCTCCAGAGCATCTTTAACATGCTCTGTGTCTGTACTTTACACACTTATACTTACATGCTCTTTATCAGCGCTGGGGCGAAAACATCAATGCATCACGATTCATCAATCAATCAATTCTGAGATTATATATATATACAGTATATATAAATCAAGGTAGTTTAGGACATGCATTATGATTTAACATGCAGTATATATATTTTATTCAAGTATGTAGTTATGAATTCAGTTTTATATTCTGTCTGTTGTCATATTTCAAACTTTTATCTGAAATGGAGGGTCAAGGACTACTTCTGTTTAATCTGTTTACACTAAATGTTGAAATATGGAGGGCATTCCTGTTTTTCTCTTTCAAATATCTGCTATTATCTTGATTTTATCACGCTTTTGTTAAAGGAAACATTTCTCCAGATGATGAGGAGCTTTATTCAGTGTTTTTATCTGAATCCAGGATTCATTTATGTCTCTAACATGCATGATGAGTATAAATCAGTTTCAGAGCTAGAACAGTGAATATAAATGTTGAGCATCACTTGTGTAAAGACCAATTCCAGCCACAAGGTGTCAGTATATCAACTGAGGAAGAAGAAGAAGCAGGTTTAGTTCTATCTCAAAAAATATTACACAGTATATAATCACATGAATGTGAAAATCATTTTCTGCCTTGAGAAAAACAAACTTGAAAAATGTAAATGTCATCAAGCCAAATCTGCATTATTCTTCCGATTAGCAAACGCCAAGATGCTTTTTAGCTGGGAATATGAGAATCTCAGTACAACTGTGCCATTAACGATCACTATGAATGTTTTGTGTTTTATGTTTTGTTCTGTTTCTGTTTCTTTGTGTGTAAAGCCTGTTGTTTACAGATGTGCCTTATCAGAACGGGTAAAATAGCCAAAGAAGTCTGGTCATATTCTGTGACGCATCTTTTTGTTTTTCTCACTGTTTCACATAATGAAATAAAATTGAATTGAATGTTCAGTTATTTGCCTGTATTTCTACAGACGCACATTAAATTACTTTTATTTGTGGTTTTCACATGTTTATAGAATCCTGGAATATTACAGCTGTATATATTCAACTTTTTGCAATAATTGTTTTTTTTTCTTTTATACCTGGTTCAAAAAAAAATTATCTACTGCTTTGGATAGTCAAAAATATTTTTATTTTTTTATTTGTAATTTATTTAATAATTTGAATGACTGGAAATGTAATGGAATTGCATTTTTCCAAAAGTGGGAATTTTTTTTATGTCATCCTCTTTAATATTTGTGCCCTTCTTGGTATTTGTGACAATATACACTATTGGTCAAAAGTTGACAGTCAGATTTTTTATGTTTATGAATGATTTTTAAAGGATCGTGAGTAATGTTTGCTTTGATCACAAGAAAAAATTATACAGTATTTCAAAATATATTACAATAAAAAAAGTACAAATATTTCACAATATTACTGTTTACTCTATTTTTGGTCTAATGCATTAAATGCAGCCTTGGAGGCTAATAAGAGAGATCAATTATAAGAGACTTCTCAAAATGTTTTATTCCAATCTTATGACTGCTGGTAGTGTAAATTATAACAATAGTTTCCCCTGTTTTTACAAGTTCTTGTTTGCATATTAATGAATATCTCAGGACTGAAAAAGAACTAACTTCGTCTCAAATCAAATGCTGTGGAATGCATTGAAATTTTAATCAGTAACGCACTTAATTGCTGGTGAGATACTAGCTGTGTGTGTGTGTGTGTGTGTGTGTGTGTGTGTGTGTGTGTGTGTGTGTGTGTGTGTGTGTGTGTGTGTGTGTGTGTGTGTGTGTGTGACCAGCCATTCCTGATATTTCCACAAATATTTGATTAACATTAAATGTTCCTGTAAAAAGTGTAGCAGATGTTTATCACATGAATGAAGATTAAACACGAACAACACTTAAATTCTGTTGTGATGCGATTCTGTCATTGTAACATATCAAAATATATTTTTGAGACTATGTATCGAGGAATATAGTGAGTCTGAAAAAAATATATTTTTATTTAGGCTACCAGTGCTGATGATAGAGTAACAAAAAAAGACAAAAAACTTGATCAGAATATAATGTAAGATCAGTTTACAATCATATTTACAGACATAAGTTACATTAAGATAGATAGAAATCACTAGGCATTGTGTTTTCTACAGACAGGAATGTTTAGCATCCTGAATGAATGCACTATTGCTTTGTTTGAGTGATGTAAAGAAATGGTTGTCTCTAAACTTTTTAAATTTCAATGAGAGCAAAACAGAATTGATTGTTTTTAAACCCTCTGTTTCTGTGACTTCTACAATTCCAAATTTGGGTGAGTTATCACCGTATGTTAAGCAACATGTAAAAAAGTTGGGTGTTGTATTTGATGAGCAAATGAAATTTGATGGACAGATTAATACTGTGGTTAAATCTTCTTTTCTCCAACTGCGGCTTCTTGCTAAAGTAAAATATTTCCCTCTTCTGGTTTGAAAAATCTTTCAAACCAGAGACTATTGTTTACACCAAAGACGAGGCTGAAGTCCAGGGGCGGTCGTGCGTTTTCGATTAGCTCCCTCTGTGTTCATTTTTAAGTCAAGATTAAAAACCTATCTGTTTGACAAAGCTTTTATTTCTGGCTGAAGCACTGTATTTTACCATGATTTTATTTATAGTTTTTTATTTATTTATTATTATTATTTTAAATGGCTGTGGTACTTTTTAATTTTTAAATTTAATTTTTAACTTTTACTTTTATCTTTACTGTGCAAATGTGGTGTGTGTTTTATGTGAAGCACATTGGTCAACCATGTGTTGTGGAAATGGTGCTATATAAATAAAATTGACATTGACATTGACATCCTCTGATGGAGCACAAAGCAAGGATGCAAACCCAAACATGCGAACCCTCATCTTTCATCTTTAATTTGATCGCATTAATCACAAACCTTGTATAATCAGACGCTGATTGAGCACTTTTCTACTTTCAAAAAACCTTTCAGATCATGTTTTACTGTCTTTCTGATTGTAAACGTTTGGCAAATGTATCACATCATGCAAAGGATCTGACATCACAGTCAAACAGCACACAGCGGTGATGTATATGTGAGAGATGAACACTGTGAGCTCAATAGATTCTCTCGTAAGACTGGAGAAACCTTGAGAAGTACTAATCAGAGGGAACAGGCAGCACAGTGACGTGTTCCTCCGCTCATCAGCTGCTGACAGGACGGATGGAGTTCAACACACAGAGCAAAGTTAGAGGGAAGAAGGATACCCATATTCTGACTCAGACTGGACCCTCCTAAAAACCCAGCTTTTGTGTTTTAAAAACGAATAAGAATTGCATGATATTTTTTTCATATTCCAAATTAATTCATGAACATGCAAAAATAATAATAATAATAATTACTGTATGTAAACCATGCATTAAAAAAATAATAATAATACTTAGTTTAAACCTTCATATACCCATTAATGTTTTTTTTCAAGTTCAAATTCAGGGGCAAGAAAATACATTTTCAGTCTGACAGTAGCTTTACAATTAGGCTTTATGCATGACTTAAATGTGTTACATGTTCAACAATTAAAATTTGTTATTAATAACAAACAAAGCATCATAGAAAACAAAGATTTTCTTCAAATGTTACATATGTAAATGTTTCCTTGGACTGAAATATGTATGGAGGGCAGAACTTATTTTTAAACGCCTTTAAAAATATATGGAAAATTGTTATATTCTGAAATATATTTAAAATACATTTTATTATTATAGTGACTATAGCAATGACAATATTGCAACAGCTCTACTTCAACAAGTGAAATCTAGCATTATAACATATAATTGAAATAGGCAACATATTCCTGATTAAACAGTTATTCATATTGCAAATAATTATAACACTGCATATGTGCAACATAGACAATAGTGTAAAGTGCATGCAAACATTGAGAGTTTTCCCCAGCAGTTATGAAACGAAGCAGCATGAAAAGCTCACCTGTGTGTGTGTGTGTGTGTGTCTGTGCATGCATCAGCACCACAACACACTCTCTGTGACGGATGAAGACACATGCATCTCTACTGACGTGGAGAACTGAGAGTCCATGCTGAAGGTTTCACATTACAGCAGTGTCTGACTGTCTGACTGCAGAGCTGCTGATGCAGGGACTACTGTGAGCTCAAGGCTATCGATCACTGTTATGTTATTCAGCTCTCATAGCGCAGAATTAGAACCTATGTTTCATAGGTTACATATTACAATGCATTATATATCTAGTCAAGAATAATTCTGAATTCATTTATAATGCATTATAATGCTCACCTCTTCATGGTTTCTTCATGGCTCACCTCTTCACAACTCCCCCCCCCCCCCCCCCCCCCCTGCATGAGTGTTTGGAGCAATGTATCATTTGCTCAGCACTAGATGCTCTGCAGTGAATGGGTGCCGTCAGAAGGAGAGTCCAAACAGCTGATTAAAAATATCACGTGTTGAGAAGACAAAAGAAACAACAGACTTTTAAAGTCCTATCTGCTCTGAATCAGGAGAGAAATCTGCACTTTACAAGCCAAAACAGCTCTAAACAAATATGTGGCTGGATTTTGATGTAAGAGACAAAATTATTATAAAACAACAGTGGTGTCAAAAGTATTGGCATTCATTACTCAAGTAGAAGTATAGATACTAGGGTTTAAAAAGACTTTTGTAGAAGTTGAAGTATCAACTCAAGCTTTTTACTCAAGTAAAAGTGTAAAAGTACTGGTTTAAAAAACTACTTAAAGTATAAAAGTAAAAGTAATGTAAGGAAAAAAAATGCCATTAAGAACAAAAGCTTGGGCCGTGCCACAAGGGCCTATTGTGCACTACCCCACATCCTCAAAAAAAAAAATTTCAAAAGGCCATAATGACTATAATGTTATATTAAAATGTTCATGTTGAAAAATTTGGGAGGCACTAGGCTACCTGTTTCAGCCACATATATGCCCACTGAAAATGAACTCATTTTAGTACAATGCAAATACATTAAAGAGCTAGAGATATGATGACTAGTTGCCAATAAGTATTGTTATGGTGCAAAAAGTCAAACTTCAGAGGCATGTCATCAATAACCTTGAATGGAATGTAAATGTACATCCAAGCTTAGCTGCAGGACTCTGTGAGGGCAATGGACAAGAACATTGGTGCAGGCTAAAAACAATTACTCTTGTGTGGTTGACTATTTACAATAAACATTATAGTGCTGTCAAAATGAATGATTAATCTAAGTGATTATTCAAAAACTAAAAATGAAAAATAACTCATAATCCTGATACCTTCGTGATTGATAGCTTCTTGTATTCGGTACATACGTCTGCTATGTCCAGTGTTCGGAGGGTAACGAGTTACAAAGTTGATATAGAGCTTCACAGTCCCACCCACAGCCCGAGAGAGCTCTGGTGCCGGAAGTAAATTTCCCATTTATTTCTCCCATTCACTTTCGGAAAAATCCGTATCTAAAGAGTTTTAGAGCATGTGTGAGGATAACCAGCTACGGCTGAACTCATAAGCATATAACATATCATTTCAAGTGAAAAAATTAAGACAAAATCCAAAAAAAGTCAAAGGTACAAGACTGTGTACATATTTTCATTTCGAGCGCAGGAACTACTCATCCCATAAACCACCGCGCCCCATTGAATTCGACTGAAGCCACAACTGCGAACGAGGCAACGAGCCTTTTGAGCGACATCCAAATCTGATGACGGCCGCTCGCGCGAACTTTTTCCTCCAGTGAATTTTATTTTATATAGTGAATGTGCAGTAATAGCAGTTCTTTCAGTATTAATCGTGTAAATAAATAGTGTTTTATATATTTATTGTGTATTGATTTTTATTTTATCATCGTGTATTTTATATTGTGTGCGTGTGTGAAAGTGGTTAACGATAACGTCAGCAATGGTGCAGTGCTTTGTATCTGACTGCAATCACTGCTCAGTTGTCAACACATGTCGTTGCCATTACACAAATGTTCAGTAAATGCACAAAAAGGTATGTCTAGGCTAAATATTGTTTTGACAGTGGCATTATAAAATGCTTGATATGACTCATTTCATATGGAGGCTACAGTAGCCTAGCTAAAGTGGACGATAATGCTAACTAAAGTTACCAACCTCCCTGCAAAACTCTCAATGGCAGCCAAGGAGATCATGATTGCACTGATAAGTCTACCGTGCAAAAACGCAATACAGGTTTTTATTTTATTTTATTTTTTTTATTAATGATCTTCAGTCTTCACGGACCTTCGAGGGGTTTAACCAGACGGTTATACGAGCTCCACCAATCAGATGCATCACTGTGGGATTGTGGGATTGTTCAGGATTGTGGGTAATGAAGTACTTAGCCAAGACATCGCGAATAAAAGGCATTTAGATCAAAACAAGGTTAGTGCCCCCATGATCTTTTTACGTTTATATGAGCATATACTGTTGCTTAGTACAGCCGTAGCTGGTTTTAAGTCTACCATGTATGGTTACGTTTTAATGGCTTATACCCCAAATGTCAATGCAGAAATTGCATTGAATTTTTAGTTCCGGCACCAGCTGTGGGTGGGACTGTGATGCTCTATAGCCTAGATATCACAACATTGTCATTTGAGTCATTAATCGCAAACGATAATTTATTAAAACGTCTCACTACCCAACTACCTACAGTAGCTTAATTTGTGGAGGACGAAGAGAAAGCACCCATTTGGCAAATGAGCCAGTAGTGAGAAATAAATAATAACTTTTAAGTAGGGTCCAGTGCCTTTTCGATACTTTTAAAATGGTACTGGCGCCTCAACGTGCCTGAACCGATACTTAAAAAAAAAAAAAGAACTACAAAAAAAACTATGGATAACATTAAAGAACATTACAAATATTTAAAATAAATCCATAGCTTTCACCTTGGATGCTCTCATTTCCCAAGTTGTGCTTCCCTTAATCTAAGGCTAATAAATGTATTTCACAATCTGGGTCATTATTTAATACAAAAGTACACATAATGTTTCTACTGTATCTCTGTCACTCACTGTGATATTTAGTTCAGATGAGTGCTGTCTGTCACTGTCTTTAATCAGTTCTGTGAATGACTGTATGCTCATTCTTTATAAAGTAGCAACAATCTCGTTTTTAAAATACAGTACTGTGCAAAAGTCTTATGGAAAAGAAAGAATAGTGTTTTCACCATAAAAAAACGTGTTTTAAGCCAGTTATTTATATCTTTTGCTGCAATGTGTCAGTAGGACAGTAGTTTGCCATTAATTTTAATAATAATCTAGTGCGATTTTGAATGCACAAGCAGTTTGACGATGGCAAAATGAATGTTTGGAATTGTAAACTGATATTTTATACTGACAGTGACACTCTACAGCAAAATATATAAATAACTGGCCGAACACCATTCTTTTAAGTGAAAATACTGCCTAAGACTTTTGCACAGTAGTGTATGTACGTATGATTAAATGAAGTATATTTAAATAAGTGTAAGGAAACATCTGTTTCGTGATTAGCGGTGACAAGCGAAAACTTTACACTAGATGAGAAACCGACTGATCGTGACCTTTTGTAAACTGTATTTATGACAAAGAACTTCACAGATACAGATATTCTAACAATCTATCGGTAAACACACACCTTGTGTCCTCTGTCTCTGTTTGAGCTCGCGCTGCTCCACCGTGGTCGGCGGATTGAAGAGCGCGCTGAAAGACGGGAGGAGACCGGGCTGACGCCGGTTTCATTTGAAATTTAAGCGGACGGACTCTGAGGCGATCGGATACTACTGGTTCCAACCTACTTTTAAGAAATATATTTTTTGATAAACGAACCCAAAACTGTCTATGCAGTGTGATGTGACCTGTGTCATGTGCAGGTGTGATGGATCGCGTATGGACCAATAGGGTGTCGGAATGGTATATGTGTATACTTCTCATCCAACAACAATCAAATTCACTCCATCCTGATGGCGCGATTTATCTGGATAGGGTTTTTTTTTCTTTCTCTCTCTCTGAACGATAACAATCCGGAATGAAATAGCAGTAACGAAGCTATTTTTTTAAATGTAAGGAGTAGAAAGTACAGATACTTGCATGAAAATGTAAGGAGTAGAAGTAAAAAGTCGGCTGAAAAATAATTACTCAAGTAAAGTATAGATACCCCAAATTTCTACTTAAGTACAGTAACGAAGTATTTGTACTTCGTTACTTGACACCTCTGTAAAACAATAATGATGTTTCATGATTTGAAAGGCTTCTTGGATGCTTAATGCAGGAATCAAGCATAAATTAACTTGACTTGATTTAACTAAATAAAAAAGAAGACAAGGAGATCAGTGCTGAAAGGGGCGGAGCTACAGGCTTTTGTTACATTCAGAACTGGTTACATTGTGTTGTGTTTGTTACATTGCTCCATCTTTTTTGTTACTAGTTACATTGCGTCAAAGTTCCATTTTCAAAAGATGAAAACGTTCCAAAACAATCGGAGCTCAAGATTCTTCCTCACACCTTCCCTGAGTCATTTTTTCTTCCCGGTGTTGTGTGTCGCACTGGATGATTTGCAAGCCACTAAGCTCCACCTCAACAGAGAAATTCACGGGACTTTCTATCACTATTTGACCCTAAGTGTCATGAGTTAAACACATCTTTGTGAATAGTAAGCAGAGTATAAAAACACTCGAAACAAGCACAGACGTTTAGTTTCAGGTACACATTGCAGTGCTGTATATTGAATATATGTGAATATATGTATATATGAAGTACACTAAGTGAAAATAGCATTATTTTCTTTGCATTACAGTAAGTGTAAATAGTTGTTAGATGCTATTTATAGGTCACTTAGTGCAAAAAAGGTTGGATAGTTGCAACTCAGTATTGCAGTGCATTATTAAACAGTGTGAATAATAGCATATTGAGTGTAAATTATGATATTTATCAGAATTATAAAAATATATTGTTGTTTAATTGGGTTAGGGTTAGTTAGTTCCTCCTACAACTTTTCCTAAATGTACCTTTCTAGTTTTCTTTATTATTAATAACCCATGAGCCTCAAATGTCCATATAAGGAAATAAAAACATAGACTAATTAGAATATGCTAATATAAAATGCTGGATTTTAATTAGGTTTTGTTTCCACGTGTGTTTGGTGTGTCCTAATTCACATCAGATTTGAGCAGATGTTGAAGATTATTCACAAACTGAATTAACAGTGATTTTATAAAGGCATCACAGCGCCACCTAGTGACTGACTGACGCACATGATAAAGACTTATACACTATCTGTATAATTCATTTTCTCTCTTTTAAAATGTTATTAAATGTTTTAACATCATTTTGCTATTTCTTTCATTAATACTACTAATAATAAACAACAATAATTATTATTATTTTATTCCTTTCCACAGTGCAATGAACTAGTGAAAGCAACTGTGTGTGTGTTTGTGCGCACACACACACATACACACACACACACACACACACACACACACACACACACACACACACACACACACACACACACACACACACACACACCCACCCACCCACACACACACACACACACGTTTGTTTTTGTGTAAAGTGTGTTCATCCCATAGGTGTAATGGTTTTTATTCTGTAGAAACTGTATATTCTATGTCCCTTCACCAACCCTACACCTAACCCTAAACCTCACAGGAAACTTTGTGCATTTTTACTTTCTCAAAAAAACTCATTCTGTATGATTTATAAGCGTTTTGAAAAATGGGGACATGGGTTATGTGCTCATAAGACACCCTCTCCTTGTAATACCTGTGTCATACCCATGTCATTATACACACAAACACACACACACACACACACACACACCTGCTTGATCATCATTAGCTGGCACCTGTAATGAGGCTCTGATTTGTGTTGAGTCATTATGAGCTCATCAATCCACTGTGACAAAAAATAGATTTACAGAAAGACATTTACAACTGTTTCTGACTTCAAAGTTACACTTTATCAGATCACATGACGTCCTCACCTGCACTCTGGACCGCAGATAAAAGCCTGCTCCGCACAATCTGAAGGTCAGAGCGAACATGGCGACCCGCTGGGGAATCTGTGGAGCTGGAAAAATCAGCCATGATTTCTGTGTTGCTCTGAGGACACTTTCTAACGAAGATCACCAGGTACAGGACAACACAGTCAATATTCATATCGAAAATCTTTTAAAGAAGCTCAGACCTAAATTGGGTTTTCTCTTTCGTATAAACAAATGCTTTCCTTTTGAAGCAAAAAAGAGAATTATCCAAAGTTGTTTTTCTTTCTGATGTGCTTTATATGCATGCAAACTAAAGATGTTGGATTGTGTATATATCATGCTGATTTGTGACCAATGCATCTTCACATTTCCACTTATGATACTATTTATTGCCGAGGCATGGAATGAAACGCAGAGTGTTGTGATGTTAGAAGCAATCTCTAAATATATTTTTGAAGTGTTACCTAGAAGAAACAATTGAATGGTTTATGCAATTATTTTTATATGCTGCTGGATGAGAAAATCTGACTCAGTCATTAACTTTCTGTCTGTTTGTGTTTTGTAGATAGTTGCAGTTGCATCAAGAAGCCTAGAAAGTGCAGAGAAGTTTGCAAAAACCCACAGCATCCCAAAAGCATATGGCAGCTACCAGGAGCTGGCGAAGGACCCCAATATTGGTGAGTAAACAGACAGAGCTGGACAGAATTGAAGAGACAGTCCCTGAGAGTCACTGACGAGCGTCTCCTGTCAGATGTGCTGTACATCGGGGTTGTGCACACACATCATCTGCAGGTGGGTCTGCTGTTCCTCAACGCTGGGAAGAATGTGCTGTGTGAGAAACCCTTCGCCATGAACCTCCGAGAGGTCAGACAGCTCGTCTCGGCCGCCCGCGAGAACAACGTCTTCCTCATGGAGGTAAACGCATGCAGCACAATGACCTGATCTACTAATGTAGACTGGACACTAGACGCACTAGTTGAGTTCCCCATGAAAGAAGTGGACGTTTCCTGAGGTCACATCATTCAAAACAGAGTGAGCAGTGTCTGTGTCATCATCAGAATGACGGACGAGTTTTGATTTCCAGATATTTCAACAGCAGCATTCTTGTAGATTAGTAGCATTCTGCTCTCATGAATGAATCTGGGATTAATGTGGAGGGAATCTACTGAAAACATGTCCTGGTTATATTTCACGACACAGGTAATGAAAAAAATAATGTTTGTGTGTGTGTGTGTGTGTGTGTGTGTGTGTATATATATATAAAATAACAGTATCTACTTGTGACATTAACTATGCACATTTCTTCCCACATTCTGATTAACTTATTGCATTTTGCTTTTGTGAATTTTCATTAATTGTAATCATGATTCTCATTCAGTTATTATTATGAAAACAAAATATTTTTAATTAAAATACGCATTAATCTAAAACTTTAAAATAAGGCAAAATCTAATGATTTTCTAATACTATTTGTAAATGCACTAAAATATATATATAATTCTTGATGAAAAAAAATATTTTTTAATTATTTTATTTTATTTTATTTTATTTTATTTTATTTATTTTATATTTCATAAATATATATATATATATATATTAACTGTCAACCTAATTGTCTTTGTCTTTGTCTCTGTCTCTTTCTCTGTCTCCATCTCCATCTGTGTCTCCGTCTTTGTCTCTGTCTCTGTCTCCGTCTCCATCTGTGTCTCCATCTGTGTCTCCATCTGTGTCTGTGTCTCTGTCTCTGCCTCTCTGTCTCTGTCTGTGTCTCCATCTCCATCTGTGTCTCCGTCTGTGTCTCTGTCTCCGTCTCCATCTGTTTCTCCATCTGTGTCTCTGTCTGTGTCTCCGTCTGTGTCTCTGTCTGTGTCTCCATCTCTTTGTCTCTGTCTGTGTGTCCTTCTCCATCTCTGTATGTGTCTCTGTCTCCATCTGTGTCTCTGTCTGTGTCTCTGTCTCCATCTGTGTTTCTGTCTGTGTCTCCGTCTCCATCTGTGTCTCCGTCTCTGTCTCTGTCTGTGTCAGGCGGTCTGGTCCAGGTGTTTCCCCTTGTATGCTGAGGTCGGCAGGCTGCTCTCAGAAAACACCATCGGGGAGGTGAAGATGGTGAAGGCGTATTTCGGTCTTCCTCTGCTGGACCGTGAGCGCAGCACACAGAAGGAGCAGGGTGGAGGAGCGCTGATGGACATCGGCATCTACTGCCTACAGTTCGCTCTGATGGTGTTCAAGGGGGAAAGACCAGAATCCATCCACGCCACGGGAGTCCTGCTTCCCTCAGGTACAGCAAATATCACCACTACATTACTTATCATGCATATTCTCTTTGCAAAATGCATCTATCTGAGACGGTTCTTAGTTTGTTTTTTAGTTTGTAAAGGGAATGTTCTTATAGGATTCTGGGAATGTTCTCTTAATGAACAAATGTTCTTCCAGTAGTATTTATCTAATGTTATCTGGTCATTAATAATGCTCTAAAAACGTATGCACAACTTTACTTGTACATAGGTCAGTTATTTACTAGTTTTAGATTTCTGAATCAAAATTTCAGAATTTCGAAACACGAGAGCAAAATGTAAAAATTGAATGTTCACTTAAAGCTGAAGTAGGTAACTTTTGTAAAAATGTATTTGTGAAACCTGTCATTATGTCCTGACAGTAGAATATGAGATAGAAAAAAATCAAGCTCCTCTAGCTCCTCCCAGTGTCCTATTGCCATTTGCAGAAATTCATCCGCTCCCGGTTAGAAACAACCAATCAGAGCTGCGGTCCGTAACTTTTTTTTGTGTTCAAGATTTACAAAATGTATATAATAACCGAGTACACCATGAATCCATTTTCCAAACCGTGCTTTTAGCCTGTCCTGAATCATTAGGGTACATCTATAATAAGTGTTTATATTCAGACTATTTTAGATTGCTTCGGGGGTACCTCAGCGGAGTAACCCAGTACCTTTGTGATTCTTCATAGACATAAACAGAGAGAAGTAGCTCCGGCTACAATGTTCTTCCGCAAGATGCAAGCAGTTCTGTTTATTAACCGCTAGAGTGTCAAAAGTTACCTACCGCAGCTTTAATGTTTTCTCTAATGTTCACATAAAAAATAATTTGGTCTTAAAAACTGTACATTTACCTTCATAAAAGCAGTAGAAACCCTGAATAAATCATTGAGGCTGTTGTTATCTGGTGTGTGTTATCTGTGCCTCTTCTGTCAGGGGTTGATGAGTCGATGGTGGTGGTCCTGAAGTTCTCGGGGAACAGGATGGCTGTGTGTGTCTGCTCCATCGCCTGTGATCTTCCCAATGATGCCACCATCTGCGGAAGCAAAGGCATGATCCGAGTGAGGACACACATTTCATTTCACATCATGACTGAACTGAAACAAACATTATAAAATCATTCATTTATAGTACATTGGACTGTTCTTGTTGATATGTTTCTAATACAAATCAATTTTGCACTTGCCACTTACACGTGCTGGTCATATAATTAGAATATCATCAAAAAGTTGATTTATTTCCTTAATTCCATTCAAAAAGTGAAACTTGTATATTATATTCATTCATTACACACAGACTGATGTATTTCAAATGTTTATTTCTTTTAATTTTGATGATTATAATTGACAACTAAGGAAAATCCCAAATTCAGTATCTCAGAAAATAAGAATATTGTGAAAAGGTTCAATATTAAAGACACTTGGTGCCACACTCTAATCAGCTAATTAACTCAAAACACCTGCAAAGGACTTTAAATGGTCTCTCAGTCTAGAACTATAGGCTACCCAATCATGGGGAAGACTGCTGATTTGACTGTTGTCCAAAAGACGACCATTGACACCTTGCACAAGGTGCATTCAAAAATGTGGGGGAGATTCACAAAGAGTGGACTGCAGCTGGAGTCAGTGCTTCAAGAACCACTACACACAGACGTATGCAAGACATGGGTTTCAGCTTCGCATTCCTTGTGTCAAGCCCCCCTTGAACAACAGACAGCGTCTGAAACATCTCACTTCAAAAAAGACTGGACTGCTACTGAGTGGTCCAAATTTATGTTCTCTGATGAAAGTAAATTTTGCATTTCCTTTGGATATCAGGGTCCAAGAGTCTGGAGGAAGATAGGAGAGGTACACAATCCACATTGCTTGAGATCCAGTGTAAAGTTTCCACAGTCAGTGATGGTTTGGGGTGCCATGTCATCTGCTGGTGTTGGTCCACTGTGTTTTCTGAAGTCAAAGGTCAATGCAGCCATATACCAGGAAGTTTTAGAGCACTTCATGCTTCCTGCTGTTGACCAACTTTATGGAGATGCAGATTTCATTTTCCAACAGGACTTGAAACCTGCACACAGTGCCAAAGCTACCAGTACCTGGTTTAAGGACCATGGTATCCCTGTTCTTAATTGCCCAGCAATCTCCTGTGTCTCCGCTGGTTCTGCCCAGAAATGAATCTCATGTGTCTCCGCTGGTTCCGCCCAGCATAGAGTCCCCTGTGTCTCCGCTGGTTCCGCCCAGAAATGAATCTCCTGTGTCTCAACTGGTTCCGCCCAGCACTGAATCCCCTGTATCTCCGCTGATCCTGACTATCCCTTCTTCATCTCCTGGGCATCCCAATCCCCAGTTGAGCCCAGGGAGGGGCTCCCGATTCCCTGATGAGCTCAAGGAGGGCTCCTGAACCCCAGTTCGCTCCAGTGTCAGCTCCAGCTCCAGAGCGCACTCCAATGTCAGCTCTAGCCCCAGAGCTCACTCCAGTGTCAGCTCCAGCCCCAAAGCTCACTCCAGTGTCAGCTCCAGCCCCGGAGCTCACTCCAGTGTCAGCTCCAGCCCCAGAGCTTGCTCCAGTGTCAGCTCCAGCTCCAGAGCTCACTCCAGTGTCAGCTCCAGCCCCAAAGCTCACTCCAGTGTCAGCTCCAGCCCCGGAGCTCACTCCAGTGTCGGCTCCAGCCCCGGAGCTCGCTCCAGTGTCGGCTCCGGCTCCAGCTCCGGAGCTCCCTCCAGTGTCGGCTCCAGCCCCAGAGCTTGCTCCAGTGTCGGCTCCGGCTCCAGCTCCGGAGCTCCCTCCAGTGTCGGCTCAAGCCCCAGAGCTCGGTCCAGTGTCGGCTCCAGCCCCAGAGCTCGCTCCAGTGTTGGCTCCAGCCCCAGAGCTCACTCCAGTGTCGGCTCCAGCCCCAGAGCTCGCTCCAGTGTCGGCCCCAGAGCTCGCTCCAGTGTCGGCTCCAGCTCCAGAGCTCGCTCCAGTGTCGGCTCCAGCCCCAGAGCTCGCTCCAGTGTCGGTTCCAGCCCCAGAGCTCGCTCCAGTGTCAGCCCCAGAGCTCGCTCCAGTGTCGGCTCCAGCCCCAGAGCTCGCTCCAGTGTCGGCTCCAGCCCCAAAGCTTGCTCTAGTTTTGGTTCCAGCCCTAGAGCTCGGTCCAGTGTCGGCTCCAGGCCCAGAGTCCAGCCCAGTGAGTTTTCTCAAGTATTTTTTTTTACGGGGGGTTGCAGTAGAGATCCAGCCATAGAGGCCGAGGTGGGGGTTGGAGTCAAGGACTCGGAGGCAGCTCCGCCATGGTCGCCCCAGTCTCCAGATCCCCCACACCCCCGCCCAACCCCACTCCCCGGTGTTATGGCTCAGGACTAGGCTTCCGGGAGAGGGGAGTACTGTCACAAGTCGGTCTCACAATGCACTCCCTCACTCAAGTATTAATCACCAGCACCTGCTCACTATTCAGTCATTTAATGATTCCTCCAAGTCCTCCTCTCCTACGTCTCTCTCGAGGTGTGTGCAACAACTCATCCATCCTGGTCACCCTCTTTACTTTGTCTGTAAAGAGAAAACCAGTATCAATCCCAGCCTTCGATTCCATACTCAACACCGAATACGGATATATTAATCTTCTCCTGCTTGCTTATACACCTGTTTTAATAAACTTTAATATTATTAACCTTCTGTTCCCGAGCCCGTGTGTTACAATATATTTATTATGTATATATAAACACATACATACAGCATATATTAAGAAAAATATTAACAAGTATTTAAATTTATCTATGTATATTCATATAAATTGTTTAATATATAAATGTAACATATTTTTCTTAAATATATACATGCATGTGTGTGTATTATGAAAAAAATTGTGATAAATTGCAATTAATCGTTCGACAGCGATTAATCGTTTATTTCATTTTTTACTTTTATTTGAGGTTTGTGTAAATCCACTTAAGATTCACACACACACATATATATATATATATATATATATATATATATATATATATATATATATATATATACTGAATTAATATTCTACATTTTGGCACTATTTTTTTCTCGTTTTATTGTTGATATGGTCACTAGTAAATAAACTTAAGTTTTGTCATGCTAATGCCATTTGATGCAGAATAATGCAGTTCTGTGTTCTAGGTGGCGCACCCCATGCACTGCCCAACCGTTCTGGAGCTGAATGGTAAAAAGACAGAGTTCCCTCTTCCTGAACCCGGCCTGCCTCTGAACTTCCACAACAGCACAGGACTGAGATACGAGGCAGAGGAAGTGAGGCGCTGTCTGCTGAAAGGTGACGCTCTGTTAAACCTGCTGTGCTTGTGATGAAATGAGCATGAGCTCTGTGTCAGGATGATGTTGATATGATCTGTCTCACAGGACTGAAGGAGAGCATCAAGATGTCACTCACAGACTCAGAGCTGCTCACTGAGATCATGGATGAGGCCCGGAGACAGGTGGGCGTGGTTTATGATCAGGACACCCAATGACGGGCCTGCATTCCTTGATTGACCTGCGCTGGATGGTGCTACTCATGATGCAAAGAAACAATCATGCTTGAATGAAATGTCTTGGAGACAAATTGTGTGTAATAAAAGTGACACAAACACAGCGGAATGTGTGGAATCTCTTCATTAATTCATTATGATAGTCAAAAGAGTGTTGCTGATTTATAGATTATATTGAGGGTTCGAAATATTGTGGACCACAATACAATACGATTGTTTGCATTTTTGCATTTTTCACTTAATAGCCAATATCCTTCAGTTTTACATTGCAGCCATAAATCATGATGTTCTTCTGTTAAAAGCCTGTCAGTGGGTGATATTTGAGCTGAGTACTGAAAGTTATTGAGATAGATACACTGTGAATCAACAATGCAATTTTTGCATTAATTTATAATTATTTAACATTTTCTTGAAACATTTCCACAAATCCATAAATACTATTTTAAATAACTTGATTTATTTTAAACATACATCAACAAGCTTTCTTGGAGGAAATATTAAAGTCATATATATATATATACTGTATGTGTGTGTGTGTGGACTGGGGGGAATTAGTGAAATAAATCTACTTTTTGATGATATTCTAATTATATGACCAGCACCTGTATATACAGTACACACACACACACACACACACACACACATATATATATAGAAAATGTGCATCTGGCTGGTCTCCACCGGAGTGACATAATGTTTTCTAGACATACTTTATAAACGAATAAAAATAAACACATGCTTGATCATCATTAGCTGGCACCTGTAATGAGGCTCTGATTTGTGTTGAGTCATTATGAGCTCATCAATCCACTGTGACAAAAAATAGATTTACAGAAAGACATTTACAACTGTTTCTGACTTCAAAGTTACACTTTATCAGATCACATGACGTCCTCACCTGCACTCTGGACCACAGATAAAAGCCTGCTCCGCACAATCTGAAGGTCAGAGCGAACATGGCGACCCGCTGGGGAATCTGTGGAGCTGGAAAAATCAGCCATGATTTCTGTGTTGCTCTGAGGACACTTTCTAACGAAGATCACCAGGTACAGGACAACACAGTCAATATTCATATCGAAAATCTTTTAAAGAAGCTCAGACCTAAATTGGGTTTTCTCTTTCGTATAAACAAATGCTTTCCTTTTGAAGCAAAAAAGAGAATTATCCAAAGTTGTTTTTCTTTCTGATGTGCTTTATATGCATGCAAACTAAAGATGTTGGATTGTGTATATATCATGCTACAATACTATTTGTGACCAATGCATCTTCACATTTCCACTTATGATACTATTTATTGCCGAGGCATGGAATGAAACGCAGAGTGTTGTGATGTTAGAAGCAATCTCTAAATATATTTTTGAAGTGTTACCTAGAAGAAACAATTGAATGGTTTATGCAATTATTTTTATATGCTGCTGGATGAGAAAATCTGACTCAGTCATTAACTTTCTGTCTGTTTGTGTTTTGTAGATAGTTGCAGTTGCATCAAGAAGCCTAGAAAGTGCAGAGAAGTTTGCAAAAACCCACAGCATCCCAAAAGCATATGGCAGCTACCAGGAGCTGGCGAAGGACCCCAATATTGGTGAGTAAACAGACAGAGCTGGACAGAATTGAAGAGACAGTCCCTGAGAGTCACTGACGAGCGTCTCCTGTCAGATGTGCTGTACATCGGGGTTGTGCACACACATCATCTGCAGGTGGGTCTGCTGTTCCTCAACGCTGGGAAGAATGTGCTGTGTGAGAAACCCTTCGCCATGAACCTCCGAGAGGTCAGACAGCTCGTCTCGGCCGCCCGCGAGAACAACGTCTTCCTCATGGAGGTAAACGCATGCAGCACAATGACCTGATCTACTAATGTAGACTGGACACTAGACGCACTAGTTGAGTTCCCCATGAAAGAAGTGGACGTTTCCTGAGGTCACATCATTCAAAACAGAGTGAGCAGTGTCTGTGTCATCATCAGAATGACGGACGAGTTTTGATTTCCAGATATTTCAACAGCAGCATTCTTGTAGATTAGTAGCATTCTGCTCTCATGAATGAATCTGGGATTAATGTGGAGGGAATCTACTGAAAACATGTCCTGGTTATATTTCACGACACAGGTAATGAAAAAAATAATGTTTGTGTGTGTGTGTGTGTGTGTGTGTGTGTGTATATATATATAAAATAACAGTATCTACTTGTGACATTAACTATGCACATTTCTTCCCACATTCTGATTAACTTATTGCATTTTGCTTTTGTGAATTTTCATTAATTGTAATCATGATTCTCATTCAGTTATTATTATGAAAACAAAATATTTTTAATTAAAATACGCATTAATCTAAAACTTTAAAATAAGGCAAAATCTAATGATTTTCTAATACTATTTGTAAATGCACTAAAATATATATATAATTCTTGATGAAAAAAAATATTTTTTAATTATTTTATTTTATTTTATTTTATTTTATTTTATTTATTTTATATTTCATAAATATATATATATATATATATTAACTGTCAACCTAATTGTCTTTGTCTTTGTCTCTGTCTCTTTCTCTGTCTCCATCTCCATCTGTGTCTCCGTCTTTGTCTCTGTCTCTGTCTCCGTCTCCATCTGTGTCTCCATCTGTGTCTCCATCTGTGTCTGTGTCTCTGTCTCTGCCTCTCTGTCTCTGTCTGTGTCTCCATCTCCATCTGTGTCTCCGTCTGTGTCTCTGTCTCCGTCTCCATCTGTTTCTCCATCTGTGTCTCTGTCTGTGTCTCCGTCTGTGTCTCTGTCTGTGTCTCCATCTCTTTGTCTCTGTCTGTGTGTCCTTCTCCATCTCTGTATGTGTCTCTGTCTCCATCTGTGTCTCTGTCTGTGTCTCTGTCTCCATCTGTGTTTCTGTCTGTGTCTCCGTCTCCATCTGTGTCTCCGTCTCTGTCTCTGTCTGTGTCAGGCGGTCTGGTCCAGGTGTTTCCCCTTGTATGCTGAGGTCGGCAGGCTGCTCTCAGAAAACACCATCGGGGAGGTGAAGATGGTGAAGGCGTATTTCGGTCTTCCTCTGCTGGACCGTGAGCGCAGCACACAGAAGGAGCAGGGTGGAGGAGCGCTGATGGACATCGGCATCTACTGCCTACAGTTCGCTCTGATGGTGTTCAAGGGGGAAAGACCAGAATCCATCCACGCCACGGGAGTCCTGCTTCCCTCAGGTACAGCAAATATCACCACTACATTACTTATCATGCATATTCTCTTTGCAAAATGCATCTATCTGAGACGGTTCTTAGTTTGTTTTTTAGTTTGTAAAGGGAATGTTCTTATAGGATTCTGGGAATGTTCTCTTAATGAACAAATGTTCTTCCAGTAGTATTTATCTAATGTTATCTGGTCATTAATAATGCTCTAAAAACGTATGCACAACTTTACTTGTACATAGGTCAGTTATTTACTAGTTTTAGATTTCTGAATCAAAATTTCAGAATTTCGAAACACGAGAGCAAAATGTAAAAATTGAATGTTCACTTAAAGCTGAAGTAGGTAACTTTTGTAAAAATGTATTTGTGAAACCTGTCATTATGTCCTGACAGTAGAATATGAGATAGAAAAAAATCAAGCTCCTCTAGCTCCTCCCAGTGTCCTATTGCCATTTGCAGAAATTCATCCGCTCCCGGTTAGAAACAACCAATCAGAGCTGCGGTCCGTAACTTTTTTTTGTGTTCAAGATTTACAAAATGTATATAATAACCGAGTACACCATGAATCCATTTTCCAAACCGTGCTTTTAGCCTGTCCTGAATCATTAGGGTACATCTATAATAAGTGTTTATATTCAGACTATTTTAGATTGCTTCGGGGGTACCTCAGCGGAGTAACCCAGTACCTTTGTGATTCTTCATAGACATAAACAGAGAGAAGTAGCTCCGGCTACAATGTTCTTCCGCAAGATGCAAGCAGTTCTGTTTATTAACCGCTAGAGTGTCAAAAGTTACCTACCGCAGCTTTAATGTTTTCTCTAATGTTCACATAAAAAATAATTTGGTCTTAAAAACTGTACATTTACCTTCATAAAAGCAGTAGAAACCCTGAATAAATCATTGAGGCTGTTGTTATCTGGTGTGTGTTATCTGTGCCTCTTCTGTCAGGGGTTGATGAGTCGATGGTGGTGGTCCTGAAGTTCTCGGGGAACAGGATGGCTGTGTGTGTCTGCTCCATCGCCTGTGATCTTCCCAATGATGCCACCATCTGCGGAAGCAAAGGCATGATCCGAGTGAGGACACACATTTCATTTCACATCATGACTGAACTGAAACAAACATTATAAAATCATTCATTTATAGTACATTGGACTGTTCTTGTTGATATGTTTCTAATACAAATCAATTTTGCACTTGCCACTTACACGTGCTGGTCATATAATTAGAATATCATCAAAAAGTTGATTTATTTCCTTAATTCCATTCAAAAAGTGAAACTTGTATATTATATTCATTCATTACACACAGACTGATGTATTTCAAATGTTTATTTCTTTTAATTTTGATGATTATAATTGACAACTAAGGAAAATCCCAAATTCAGTATCTCAGAAAATAAGAATATTGTGAAAAGGTTCAATATTAAAGACACTTGGTGCCACACTCTAATCAGCTAATTAACTCAAAACACCTGCAAAGGACTTTAAATGGTCTCTCAGTCTAGAACTATAGGCTACCCAATCATGGGGAAGACTGCTGATTTGACTGTTGTCCAAAAGACGACCATTGACACCTTGCACAAGGTGCATTCAAAAATGTGGGGGAGATTCACAAAGAGTGGACTGCAGCTGGAGTCAGTGCTTCAAGAACCACTACACACAGACGTATGCAAGACATGGGTTTCAGCTTCGCATTCCTTGTGTCAAGCCCCCCTTGAACAACAGACAGCGTCTGAAACATCTCACTTCAAAAAAGACTGGACTGCTACTGAGTGGTCCAAATTTATGTTCTCTGATGAAAGTAAATTTTGCATTTCCTTTGGATATCAGGGTCCAAGAGTCTGGAGGAAGATAGGAGAGGTACACAATCCACATTGCTTGAGATCCAGTGTAAAGTTTCCACAGTCAGTGATGGTTTGGGGTGCCATGTCATCTGCTGGTGTTGGTCCACTGTGTTTTCTGAAGTCAAAGGTCAATGCAGCCATATACCAGGAAGTTTTAGAGCACTTCATGCTTCCTGCTGTTGACCAACTTTATGGAGATGCAGATTTCATTTTCCAACAGGACTTGAAACCTGCACACAGTGCCAAAGCTACCAGTACCTGGTTTAAGGACCATGGTATCCCTGTTCTTAATTGCCCAGCAATCTCCTGTGTCTCCGCTGGTTCTGCCCAGAAATGAATCTCATGTGTCTCCGCTGGTTCCGCCCAGCATAGAGTCCCCTGTGTCTCCGCTGGTTCCGCCCAGAAATGAATCTCCTGTGTCTCAACTGGTTCCGCCCAGCACTGAATCCCCTGTATCTCCGCTGATCCTGACTATCCCTTCTTCATCTCCTGGGCATCCCAATCCCCAGTTGAGCCCAGGGAGGGGCTCCCGATTCCCTGATGAGCTCAAGGAGGGCTCCTGAACCCCAGTTCGCTCCAGTGTCAGCTCCAGCTCCAGAGCGCACTCCAATGTCAGCTCTAGCCCCAGAGCTCACTCCAGTGTCAGCTCCAGCCCCAAAGCTCACTCCAGTGTCAGCTCCAGCCCCGGAGCTCACTCCAGTGTCAGCTCCAGCCCCAGAGCTTGCTCCAGTGTCAGCTCCAGCTCCAGAGCTCACTCCAGTGTCAGCTCCAGCCCCAAAGCTCACTCCAGTGTCAGCTCCAGCCCCGGAGCTCACTCCAGTGTCGGCTCCAGCCCCGGAGCTCGCTCCAGTGTCGGCTCCGGCTCCAGCTCCGGAGCTCCCTCCAGTGTCGGCTCCAGCCCCAGAGCTTGCTCCAGTGTCGGCTCCGGCTCCAGCTCCGGAGCTCCCTCCAGTGTCGGCTCAAGCCCCAGAGCTCGGTCCAGTGTCGGCTCCAGCCCCAGAGCTCGCTCCAGTGTTGGCTCCAGCCCCAGAGCTCACTCCAGTGTCGGCTCCAGCCCCAGAGCTCGCTCCAGTGTCGGCCCCAGAGCTCGCTCCAGTGTCGGCTCCAGCTCCAGAGCTCGCTCCAGTGTCGGCTCCAGCCCCAGAGCTCGCTCCAGTGTCGGCCCCAGAGCTCGCTCCAGTGTCGGCTCCAGCCCCAGAGCTCGCTCCAGTGTCGGCTCCAGCCCCAAAGCTTGCTCTAGTTTTGGTTCCAGCCCTAGAGCTCGGTCCAGTGTCGGCTCCAGGCCCAGAGTCCAGCCCAGTGAGTTTTCTCAAGTATTTTTTTTTACGGGGGGTTGCAGTAGAGATCCAGCCATAGAGGCCGAGGTGGGGGTTGGAGTCAAGGACTCGGAGGCAGCTCCGCCATGGTCGCCCCAGTCTCCAGATCCCCCACACCCCCGCCCAACCCCACTCCCCGGTGTTATGGCTCAGGACTAGGCTTCCGGGAGAGGGGAGTACTGTCACAAGTCGGTCTCACAATGCACTCCCTCACTCAAGTATTAATCACCAGCACCTGCTCACTATTCAGTCATTTAATGATTCCTCCAAGTCCTCCTCTCCTACGTCTCTCTCGAGGTGTGTGCAACAACTCATCCATCCTGGTCACCCTCTTTACTTTGTCTGTAAAGAGAAAACCAGTATCAATCCCAGCCTTCGATTCCATACTCAACACCGAATACGGATATATTAATCTTCTCCTGCTTGCTTATACACCTGTTTTAATAAACTTTAATATTATTAACCTTCTGTTCCCGAGCCCGTGTGTTACAATATATTTATTATGTATATATAAACACATACATACAGCATATATTAAGAAAAATATTAACAAGTATTTAAATTTATCTATGTATATTCATATAAATTGTTTAATATATAAATGTAACATATTTTTCTTAAATATATACATGCATGTGTGTGTATTATGAAAAAAATTGTGATAAATTGCAATTAATCGTTCGACAGCGATTAATCGTTTATTTCATTTTTTACTTTTATTTGAGGTTTGTGTAAATCCACTTAAGATTCACACACACACATATATATATATATATATATATATATATATATATATATATATATATATATATATATACTGAATTAATATTCTACATTTTGGCACTATTTTTTTCTCGTTTTATTGTTGATATGGTCACTAGTAAATAAACTTAAGTTTTGTCATGCTAATGCCATTTGATGCAGAATAATGCAGTTCTGTGTTCTAGGTGGCGCACCCCATGCACTGCCCAACCGTTCTGGAGCTGAATGGTAAAAAGACAGAGTTCCCTCTTCCTGAACCCGGCCTGCCTCTGAACTTCCACAACAGCACAGGACTGAGATACGAGGCAGAGGAAGTGAGGCGCTGTCTGCTGAAAGGTGACGCTCTGTTAAACCTGCTGTGCTTGTGATGAAATGAGCATGAGCTCTGTGTCAGGATGATGTTGATATGATCTGTCTCACAGGACTGAAGGAGAGCATCAAGATGTCACTCACAGACTCAGAGCTGCTCACTGAGATCATGGATGAGGCCCGGAGACAGGTGGGCGTGGTTTATGATCAGGACACCCAATGACGGGCCTGCATTCCTTGATTGACCTGCGCTGGATGGTGCTACTCATGATGCAAAGAAACAATCATGCTTGAATGAAATGTCTTGGAGACAAATTGTGTGTAATAAAAGTGACACAAACACAGCGGAATGTGTGGAATCTCTTCATTAATTCATTATGATAGTCAAAAGAGTGTTGCTGATTTATAGATTATATTGAGGGTTCGAAATATTGTGGACCACAATACAATACGATTGTTTGCATTTTTGCATTTTTCACTTAATAGCCAATATCCTTCAGTTTTACATTGCAGCCATAAATCATGATGTTCTTCTGTTAAAAGCCTGTCAGTGGGTGATATTTGAGCTGAGTACTGAAAGTTATTGAGATAGATACACTGTGAATCAACAATGCAATTTTTGCATTAATTTATAATTATTTAACATTTTCTTGAAACATTTCCACAAATCCATAAATACTATTTTAAATAACTTGATTTATTTTAAACATACATCAACAAGCTTTCTTGGAGGAAATATTAAAGTCATATATATATATATACTGTATGTGTGTGTGTGTGGACTGGGGGGAATTAGTGAAATAAATCTACTTTTTGATGATATTCTAATTATATGACCAGCACCTGTATATACAGTACACACACACACACACACACACACACACATATATATATAGAAAATGTGCATCTGGCTGGTCTCCACCGGAGTGACATAATGTTTTCTAGACATACTTTATAAACGAATAAAAATAAACACATGCTTGATCATCATTAGCTGGCACCTGTAATGAGGCTCTGATTTGTGTTGAGTCATTATGAGCTCATCAATCCACTGTGACAAAAAATAGATTTACAGAAAGACATTTACAACTGTTTCTGACTTCAAAGTTACACTTTATCAGATCACATGACGTCCTCACCTGCACTCTGGACCACAGATAAAAGCCTGCTCCGCACAATCTGAAGGTCAGAGCGAACATGGCGACCCGCTGGGGAATCTGTGGAGCTGGAAAAATCAGCCATGATTTCTGTGTTGCTCTGAGGACACTTTCTAACGAAGATCACCAGGTACAGGACAACACAGTCAATATTCATATTGAAAATCTTTTAAAGAAGCTCAGACCTAAATTGGGTTTTCTCTTTCGTATAAACAAATGCTTTCCTTTTGAAGCAAAAAAGAGAATTATCCAAAGTTGTTTTTCTTTCTGATGTGCTTTATATGCATGCAAACTAAAGATGTTGGATTGTGTATATATCATGCTACAATACGATTTGTGACCAATGCATCTTCACATTCCCACTTATGATACTATTTATTGCCGAGGCATGGAATGAAACACAGAGTGTTGTGATGTTAGAAGCAATCTCTAAAAATGTTTTTGAAGTGTTACCTAGAAGAAACAATTGAATGGTTTATGCAATTATTTTTATATGCTGCTGGATGAGAAAATCTGACTCAGTCATTAAGTTTCTGTCTGTTTGTGTTTTGTAGATAGTTGCAGTTGCATCAAGAAGCCTAGAAAGTGCAGAGAAGTTTGCAAAAACCCACAGCATCCCAAAAGCGTATGGCAGCTACCAGGAGCTGGCGAAGGACCCCAATATTGGTGAGTAAACAGACAGAGCTGGACAGAATTGAAGAGACAGTCCCTGAGAGTCACTGACGAGCGTCTCCTGTCAGATGTGCTGTACATCGGGGTTGTGCACACACATCATCTGCAGGTGGGTCTGCTGTTCCTCAACGCTGGGAAGAATGTGCTGTGTGAGAAACCCTTCGCCATGAACCTCCGAGAGGTCAGACAGCTCGTCTCGGCCGCCCGCGAGAACAACGTCTTCCTCATGGAGGTAAACGCATGCAGCACAATGACCTGATCTACTAATGTAGACTGGACACTAGACGCACTAGTTGAGTTCACCACGAAAGACGTGGACGTTTCCTGAGGTCACATCGTTCAAAACAGAGTGAGCAGTGTCTGTGTCATCATCAGAATGACGGACGAGTTTTGATTTCCAGATATTTCAACAGCATCACTCTTGTACTTTAGTAGCATTCTGCTCTCATGAATGAATCTGGGATTAATGTGGAGGGAATCTACTGAAAACATGTCCTGGTTATATTTCACGACACAGGTAATGAAAAAAATAATGTTTGTGTGTGTGTGTGTGTGTGTGTGTGTGTATATATATAAAATAACAGTATCTACTTGTGACATTAACTATGCACATTTCTTCCCACATTCTGATTAACTTATTGCATTTTGCTTTTGTGAATTTTCATTAATTGTAATCATGATTCTCATTCAGTTATTATTATGAAAACAAAATATTTTTAATTAAAATACGCATTAATCTAAAACTTTAAAATAAGGCAAAATCTAATGATTTTCTAATACTATTTGTAAATGCACTAAAATCCAAATAATATTTAATTGTTTCCTCTAAATCAGTTCAAGTAATGAGAATTTAAGGGGAATGTGTTTATAATTTCACCATGCAAAAAAAGAAAATATATATATATATATAATTCTTGATGAAAAAAAATATTTTTATTTTTTTTATTTAATATTTCATAAAAATATATATATATATATATTAACTGTCAACCTAATTGTCTTTGTCTCTGTCTCTTTCTCTGTCTCCATCTCCATCTGTGTCTCCATCTGTGTCTGTGTCTCTGTCTCTGCCTCTCTGTCTCCGTCTGTGTCTCTGTCTCTGTCTCCATCTGTTTCTCCATCTGTGTCTCTGTCTGTGTATCCATTTCCATCTGTGTCTCTGACTCTGTCTCTGTCTCTGTCTGTGTCTGTTTATCCATTTCCATCTGTGTCTCTGACTCTGTCTCTGTCTCTGTCTGTGTCTCCATCTCTTTGTCTCTGTCTGTGTGTCCTTCTCCATCTCTGTATGTGTCTCTGTCTCCATCTGTGTCTCCGTCTGTGTCTCTGTCTGTGTCTGTGTTTCTGTCTGTGTCTCTGTCTCCATCTGTGTCTCCGTCTGTGTCTCTGTCTGTGTTTCTGTCTGTGTCTCCGTCTCCATATGTGTCTCTGTCTCTGTCTCTGTCTGTGTCAGGCAGTCTGGTCCAGGTGTTTCCCCTTGTATGCTGAGGTCGGCAGGCTGCTCTCAGAAAACACAGTTGGGGAGGTGAAGATGGTGAAGGCGTATTTCGGTCTTCCTCTGCTGGACCGTGAGCGCAGCACACAGAAGGAGCAGGGTGGAGGAGCGCTGATGGACATCGGCATCTACTGCCTACAGTTCGCTCTGATGGTGTTCAAGGGGGAAAGACCAGAATCCATCCACGCCACGGGAGTCCTGCTTCCCTCAGGTACAGCAAATATCACCACTACATTACTTATCATGCATATTCTCTTTGCAAAATGCATCTATCTGAGACGGTTCTTAGTTTGTTTTTTAGTTTGTAAAGGGAATGTTCTTACAGCATTCTGGGAATGTTCTCTTAATGAACAAATGTTCTTCCAGTAGTATTTATCTAATGTTATCTGGTCATTAATAATGCTCTAAAAACGTATGCACAACTTTACTTGTACATAGGTCAGTTATTTACTAGTTTTAGATTTCTGAATCAAAATTTCAGAATTTCGAAACACGAGAGCAAAATGATAAAATTGAATGTTCATTTAAAGCTGAAGTAGGTAACTTTTGTAAAAATGTATTTGTGAAACCTGTCATTATGTCCTGACAGTAGAATATGAGATAGATAATCCGTGAAAAAATCAAGCTCCTCTAGCTCCTCCCAGTGGTCCTATTGCCATTTGCAGTAATTTCATCCGCTTCCGGTTAGAAACAACCAATCAGAGCTGCGGTCCGTAACTTTTTTTGTGTTCAAGATTTACAAAATGTATATAATAACCGAGTACACCATGAATCCATTTTTCAAACCGTGCTTTTAGCCTGTCCTGAATCATTAGGGTACATCTATAATAAGTGTTTATATTCAGACTATTTTAGATTGCTTCGGGGGTACCTCAGCGGAGTAACCCAGTACCGTTGTGATTCTTCATAGACATAAACAGAGAGAATAGCTCCGGCTACAATGTTCTTCCGCAAGACGCAAGCAGTTCTGTTTATTAACCGCTAGAGTGTCAAAAGTTACCTACCGCAGCTTTAATGTTTTCTCTAATGTTCACATAAAAAATAATTTGGTCTTAAAAACTATACATTTACCTTCATAAAAGCAGTAGAAACCCTGAATAAATCATTGAGGCTGTTGTTATCTGGTGTGTGTTATCTGTGCCTCTTCTGTCAGGGGTTGATGAGTCGATGGTGGTGGTCCTGAAGTTCTCGGGGAACAGGATGGCTGTGTGTGTCTGCTCCATCGCCTGTGATCTTCCCAATGATGCCACCATCTGCGGAAGCAAAGGCATGATCCGAGTGAGGACACACATTTCATTTCAAATCATGACTGAACTGAAACAAACATTGTAAAATCATTCATTTATAGTACATTGGACTGTTCTTGTTGATATGTTTCTAATACAAATCAATTTTGCACTTGCCACTTACACGTGCTTAGAATATCATCAAAAAGTTGATTTATTTCCTTAATTCCATTCAAAAAGTGAAACTTGTATATTATATTCATTCATTACACACAGACTGATGTATTTCAAATGTTTATTTCTTTTAATTTTGATGATTATAATTGACAACTAAGGAAAATCCCAAATTCAGTATCTCAGAAAATAAGAATATTGTGAAAAGGTTCAATATTAAAGACACTTGGTGCCACACTCTAATCAGTTAATTAACTCAAAACACCTGCAAAGGACTTTAAATGGTCTCTCAGTCTAGAACTGTAGGCTACCCAATCATGGGGAAGACTGCTGATTTGACTGTTGTCCAAAAGACGACCATTGACACCTTGCACAAGGTGCATTCAAAAATGTGGGGGAGATTCATAAAGAGTGGACTGCAGCTGGAGTCAGTGCTTCAAGAACCACTACACACAGACGTATGCAAGACATAGGTTTCAGCTTCGCATTCCTTGTGTCAAGCCACCCTTGAACAACAGACAGCTTCTGAAACATCTCACTTCAAAAAAGACTGCACTGCTACTGAGTGGTCCAAATTTATGTTCTCTGATGAAAGTAAATTTTGCATTTCCTTTGGATATCAGGGTCCAAGAGTCTGGAGGAAGATAGGAGAGGTACACAATCCACATTGCTTGAGGTCCAGTGTAAAGTTTCCACAGTCAGTGATGGTTTGGGGTGCCATGTCATCTGCTGGTGTTGGTCCACTGTGTTTTCTGAAGTCAAAGGTCAATGCAGCCATATACCAGGAAGTTTTAGAGCACTTCATGCTTCCTGCTGTTGACCAACTTTATGGAGATGCAGATTTCATTTTCCAACAGGACTTGAAACCTGCACACAGTGCCAAAGCTACCAGTACCTGGTTTAAGGACCATGGTATTCCTGTTCTTAATTGCCCAGCAATGAATCTCCTGTGTCTCCGCTGGTTCTGCCCAGAAATGAATCTCATGTGTCTCCGCTGGTTCTGCCCAGCATAGAGTCCCCTGTGTCTCCGCTGGTTCCGCCCAGCACTGAATCCCCTGTATCTCCGCTGATCCTGACTATCCCTTCTTCATCTCCTGGGCATCCCAATCCCCAGTTGAGCCCAGGGAGGGGCTCCCGATTCCCTGATGAGCTCAAGGAGGGCTCCTGGACCCCAGTTCACTCCAGTGTCAGCTCCAGCCCCGGAGCTCGCTCCAGTGTCAGCTCCAGCTCCGGAGCTCCCTCCAGTGTCGGCTCCAGCCCCGGAGCTCGCTCCAGTGTCGGCTCCGGCCCCAGAGCTCGCTCCAGTGTTGGCTCCAGCCCCAGAGCTCGCTCCAGCCCCAGAGCTCGCTCCAGTGTCGGCTCCAGCTCCAGAGCTCGCTCCAGTGTCGGCTCCAGCCCCAGAGCTTGCTCCATTGTCAGCTCCAGCCCCAGAGCTCGCTCCAGTGTCGGTTCCAGCCCCAGAGCTCGCTCCAGTGTCGGTTCCAGCCCCAGAGCTCGCTCCAGTGTCGGCCCCAGAGCTCGCTCCAGTGTCGGCTCCAGCCCCAGAGCTCGCTCCAGTGTCGGCTCTAGCCCCAGAGCTCGCTCCAGTGTCGGTTCCAGCCCCAGAGCTCGCTCCAGTGTCGGTTCCAGCCCCAGAGCTCGCTCCAGTGTCGGCCCCAGAGCTCGCTCCAGTGTCGGCTCCAGCCCCAGAGCTCGCTCCAGTGTTGGCTCCAGCCCCAGAGCTCGCTCCAGTGTCGGCTCTAGCCCCAGAGCTCGCTCCAGTGTCGGTTCCAGCCCCAGAGCTCGCTCCAGTGTCGGCCCCAGAGCTCGCTCCAGTGTCGGCTCCAGCCCCAAAGCTTGCTCTAGTTTCGGTTCCAGCCCTAGAGCTCGGTCCAGTGTCGGCTCCAGGCCCAGAGTCCAGCCCAGTGAGTTTTCTCAAGTATTTTTTTTTACGGGGGGTTGCAGTAGAGATCCAGTCATAGAGGCCGAAGTGGGGGTTGGAGTCAAGGACTCGGAGGCAGCTCCGCCATGGTCGCCCCAGTCTCCAGATCCCCCACACCCCCGCCCAACCCCACTCCCCGGTGTTATGGCTCAGGACTAGGCTTCCGGGAGAGGGGAGTACTGTCACAAGTCGGTCAGGCTCACAATGCACTCCCTCACTCAAGTATTAATCACCAGCACCTGCTCACTATTCAGTCATTTAATGATTCCTCCAAGTCCTCCTCTCCTACGTCTCTCTCGAGGTGTGTGCAACAACTCATCCATCCTGGTCACCCTCTTTACTTTGTCTGTAAAGAGAAAACCAGTATCAATCCCAGCCTTCGATTCCATACTCAACACCGAATACGGATATATTAATCTTCTCCTGCTTGCTTATACACCTGTTTTAATAAACTTTAATATTAGTAACCTTCTGTTCCCAAGCCCGTGTGTTACAATATATTTATTATGTATATATAAACACATACATACAGCATATATTAAGAAAAATATTAACAAGTATTTAAATTTATCTATGTATATTCATATAAATTGTTTAATATATAAATGTAACATATTTTTCTTAAATATATACATGCATGTGTGTGTATTATGAAAAAAATCGTGATTAATTGCGATTAATCGTTCGACAGCGATTAATCGTTTATTTCATTTTTTACTTTTATTTGAGGTTTGTGTAAATCCACTTAAGATTCACACACACACATACATATATATATATATATATATATATATATATATATATATATATATATATATATATATATACTGAATTAATATTCTACATTTTGGCACTATTTTTTTCTCGTTATATTGTTGATATGGTCACTAGTAAATAAACTTAAGTTTTGTCATGCTAATGCCATTTGATGCAGAATAATGCAGTTCTGTGTTCTAGGTGGCGCACCCCATGCACTGCCCAACCGTTCTGGAGCTGAATGGTAAAAAGACAGAGTTCCCTCTTCCTGAACCCGGCCTGCCTCTGAACTTCCACAACAGCACAGGACTGAGATACGAGGCAGAGGAAGTGAGGCGCTGTCTGCTGAAAGGTGACGCTCTGTTAAACCTGCTGTGCTTGTGATGAAATGAGCATGAGCTCTGTGTCAGGATGATGTTGATATGATCTGTCTCACAGGACTGAAGGAGAGCATCAAGATGTCACTCACAGACTCAGAGCTGCTCACTGAGATCATGGATGAGGCCCGGAGACAGGTGGGCGTGGTTTATGATCAGGACACCCAATGACGGGCCTGCATTCCTTGATTGACCTGCGCTGGATGGTGCTACTCATGATGCAAAGAAACAATCATGCTTGAATGAAATGTCTTGGAGACAAATTGTGTGTAATAAAAGTGACACAAACACAGCAGAATGTGTGGAATCTCTTCATTAATTCATTATGATAGTCAAAAGAGTGTTGCTGATTTATAGATTATATTGAGGGTTCGAAATATTGTGGACCACAATACAATACGATTGTTTGCATTTTTGCATTTTTCACTTAATAGCCAATATCCTTCAGTTTTACATTGCAGTCATAAATCATGATGTTCTTCTGTTAAAAGCCTGTCAGTGGGTGATATTTGAGCTGAGTACTGAAAGCTATTGAGATAGATACACTGTGAATCAACAATGCAATTTTTGCATTAATTTATAATTATTTAACATTTTCTTGAAACATTTCCACAAATCCATAAATACTATTTTAAATAACTTGATTTATTTTAAACATACATCAACAAGCTTTCTTGGAGGAAAAATAAAAGTCATATATATATATATGTGTGTGTGTGTGTGTGTGTGTGGACTGGGGGGAATTAGTGAAATAAATCTACTTTTTGATGATATTCTAATTATATGACCAGCACCTGTATATACAGTACACACACACACACACATATATATATATAGAAAATGTGCATCTGACATAATGTTTTCTAGACATACTTTATAAACGAATAAAAATAAACACATGCTTGATCATCATTAGCTGGCACCTGTAATGAGGCTCTGATTTGTGTTGAGTCATTATGAGCTCATCAATCCACTGTGACAAGAAAGACATTTACAACTGTTTCTGACTTCAAAGTTACACTTTATCAGATCACATGACGTCCTCACCTGCACTCTGGACCGCAGATAAAAGCCTGCTCCGCACAATCTGAAGGTCAGAGCGAACATGGCGACCCGCTGGGGAATCTGTGGAGCTGGAAAAATCAGCCATGATTTCTGTGTTGCTCTGAGGACACTTTCTAACGAAGATCACCAGGTACAGGACAACACAGTCAATATTCATATCGAAAATCTTTTAAAGAAGCTCAGACCTAAATTGGGTTTTCTCTTTCGTATAAACAAATGCTTTCCTTTTGAAGCAAAAAAGAGAATTATCCAAAGTTGTTTTTCTTTCTGATGTGCTTTATATGCATGCAAACTAAAGATGTTGGATTGTGTATATATCATGCTGCAATACTATTTTTGAACAAAGCATCTTCACATTCCCACTTATGATACTATTTATTGCCGAGGCATGGAATGAAACGCAGAGTGTTGTGATGTTAGAAGCAATCTCTAAATATATTTTTGAGTGTTATATCTCAGAGGGATAATACCTGGTAAAATAAAGGATAAAGAAATTTCAGTTCGAACCAAGCATCTGCTGATTTAATCATTAACTTTTCCATCTGTGTCTGCCTGTGTGTGTTTTGTAGATAGTTGCAGTTGCATCAAGAAGCCTAGAAAGTGCAGAGAAGTTTGCAAAAACCCACAGCATCCCAAAAGCGTATGGCAGCTACCAGGAGCTGGCGAAGGACCCCAATATTGGTGAGTAAACAGACAGAGCTGGACAGAATTGAAGAGACAGTCCCTGAGAGTCACTGACGAGCGTCTCCTGTCAGATGTGCTGTACATCGGGGTTGTGCACACACATCATCTGCAGGTGGGTCTGCTGTTCCTCAACGCTGGGAAGAATGTGCTGTGTGAGAAACCCTTCGCCATGAACCTCCGAGAGGTCAGACAGCTCGTCTCGGCCGCCCGCGAGAACAACGTCTTCCTCATGGAGGTAAACGCATGCAGCACAATGACCTGATCTACTAATGTAGACTGGACACTAGACGCACTAGTTGAGTTCCCCATGAAAGAAGTCGACGTTTCCTGAGGTCACATCGTTCAAAACAGAGTGAGCAGTGTCTGTGTCATCATCAGAATGACGGACGAGTTTTGATTTCCAGATATTTTAACAGCAGCACTCCTGTAGATTAGTAGCATTCTGCTCTCATGATGATTTATTATTAGTAAATGCATTAAAATTCAAATTATATATATGTCTCCGTCTGTGTCTGTCTCCGTCTGTGTCTCTGTCTGTGTGTGTGTCTCTGTCTGTGTCACCGTCTCTGTCTGTGTCTCCATCTGTGTCTCCGTCTCTTTTTGTGTCTCTGTCTGTGTCTCCGTCTGTGTCTCTGTCTGTGTCTCCGTCTGTGTCTCCGTCTGTGTCTCCGTCTCTTTCTGTGTCTCTGTCTGTGTCTCCGTCTGTGTCTCCGTCTGTGTCTCCGTCTGTGTCTCCGTCTGTGTCTCAGTCTGTGTCTCCGTCTGTGTCTCCGTCTGTGTCTCTGTCTGTGTCTCCGTCTGTGTCTCCGTCTGTGTCTCCGTCTGTGTCTCCGTCTGTGTCTCCGTCTCTTTCTGTGTCTCCGTCTGTGTCTCCGTCTGTGTCTCTGTCTGTGTCTCCGTCTGTGTCTCCGTCTGTGTCTCCGTCTGTGTCTCAGTCTGTGTCTCCGTCTGTGTCTCCGTCTGTGTCTCTGTCTGTGTCTCCGTCTGTGTCTCCGTCTCTGCCTGTGTCACGGTCTGTGTCTGTGTCTCCGTCTGTGTCTCTTTCTGTATCTCCGTCTGTGTCTCCGTCTCTGTCTGTGTCTCCATCTCTGTATGTGTCTCTGTTTGTGTCTCCTTCTGTGTCTCCATCTGTGTCTCCGTCTGTGTCTCCATCTGTGTCTCTGTCTGTGTCTCTATCTGTGTCTCTGTCTGTGTCTCCATCTGTGTTTGTGTCTCTGTCTGTGTCTCCGTCTGTGTCTGTGTCTCCGCCTGTGTCTCCATCTGTGTTTGTGTCTCTGTCTCCGTCTGTGTCTGTGTCTCCATCTGTGTCTGTGTCTGTGTCTCCGTCTTTATCTGAGTCTCTGTCTCTCTCTGTGTCTGTGTCAGGCGGTCTGGTCCAGGTGTTTCCCCTTGTATGCTGAGGTTGGCAGGCTGCTCTCAGAAAACACCATCGGGGAGGTGAAGATGGTGAAGGCGTATTTCGGTCTTCATCTGCTGGACCGCGTGCACACCACACAGAAGGAGCAGGGTGGAGGAGCGCTGATATACATCGGCATCTACTGCCTGCAGTTGGCTCTGATGGTGTTCAAGGGGGAAAGACCAGAATCCATCCACGCCACGGGAGTCCTGCTTCCCTCAGGTACAGCAAACATCACCACTACATTACTTATCATGCATATTCTCTTTGCAAAATGCATCTATCTGAGGTGGTTCTTAATTAGTTATTTAGTTTGTAAAGGGAATGTTCTTATATGATTCTGGGAATGTTCTCTTAATGAACAAATGTTCTTCCAGTAGTATTTATCGAAAGTTATCTGGTCGTTAATAACAGTCTCTGACTCTGATGACCCTTATGATTGGTTTTGTGCTCACAGATGGTGTTCAGTTGATTCCTTCTGTTTTCTTTACTTGTTCTTTAAACTTGCACATTTACCGTCATGAAAGCAGTAGAAACCCTGAATAAATGACTGAGGCTGTTGTTATCTGGTGTGTGTTATCTGTGCCTCTTCTGTCAGGGGTTGATGAGTCGATGGTGGTGGTCCTGAAGTTCTCGGGGAACAGGATGGCTGTGTGTGTCTGCTCCATCGCCTGTGATCTTCCCAACGATGCCACCATCTGCGGAAGCAAAGGCATGATCCGAGTGAGAACACACACTTCATTTCATTTTGTCTTTTTGTATTTCAGTTTTAGTTTTAACATGAGTTAAACTAAATAAAAATGAAACAAATTTTGCTTTGGAAACAAGCTAAATCACGATTTAGCTTGGCACTATTTTTTCTCGTTTTATTGTTGATATGGTCACTAGTTAATAAACTAAGTTTTGTCATGCTCATGCCATTTGATGCAGAATAATGCAGTTCTGTGCTCTAGGTGGCGCATCCCATGCACTGCCCAACCGTTCTGGAGCTGAATGGTAAAAAGACAGAGTTCCCTCTTCCTGAACCCGGCCTGCCTCTGAACTTCCACAACAGCACAGGACTGAGATACGAGGCAGAGGAAGTGAGGCGCTGTCTGCTGAAAGGTGACGCTCTGTTAAACCTGCTGTGCTTGTGATGAAATGAGCATGAGCTCTGTGTCAGGATGATGTTGATATGATCTGTCTCACAGGACTGAAGGAGAGCATCAAGATGTCACTCACAGACTCAGAGCTGCTCACTGAGATCATGGATGAGGCCCGAAGACAGGTGGGCGTGGTTTATGATCAGGACAGCCAATGACGGGCCTGCATTCCTTGATTGACCTGCGCTGGATGGTGCTACTCATGATGCAAAGAAACAATCATGCTTGAATGAAATGTCTTGGAGACAAATTGTGTGTAATAAAAGTGACACAAACACAGCGGAATGTGTGGAATCTCTTCATTAATTCATTATGATAGTCAAAAGAGTGTTGCTGATTTATAGATTATATTGAGGGTTCGAAATATTGTGGACCACAATACAATAAGATTGTTTGCATTTTTTCACTTAATAGCCAATAGCAGGGGCGGCATTAGGGGTGGGCTAAGGGGGCTGGAGCCCCGAATGTTTTCATTAAAGCCCCGAATGTTTTTATTACTACCATGCCATCAATGAGTTTTCATGCCCAATAAAGTAATTTATATTAGAATTTAAATAAATAAATAAATATCTCTCGACTCTCACGTCCACCGTGTCTGTAAATTTACCCAAGTAAGTTACGCGTTGTCTTTAACACCCGACGAAAACCGCCCACTGAGTCTAGTGCTTCTGACTGACAGGTAAACTGGCCAACCATCGATGAGCGTCTGTTCGATCCAGCCAATGAAATGAGCAGGCGGTTTGTTGGCGTGTAGTATTTTACTAGATCAAATTATTTGAAAATTAAAATGGATATTGCAAAATTCATCTCCTTCTTCAAAAAAGGAAGTAAACCCCCCCCCAGCCAAAACACTTGAACGCCAAGATACAACAGCTTCAGGTATCTGTAACTTTTAATCTTAGTATTATATTTCTTTTTCGGTTTTAAATTGTGTCTGATTTAACGTTACATTTTGAACATCTAACAGTTAACGGTTGCGCAGCACAGTCTTTAGGACACACACACCGCTCCGAACTCCCGAACTGATTCAAATGATTTGCCATCCCCAAACTGACTCAAATGATTCGCGAACCCGGTACGAACTCCCGAGCTGATTCAAATGATTTGCGATTCCCAAACTGACTCAAATGATTCGCGATCCCGCTCCAACTCCAAAACTGGAGTCAGATGACTCAAATGATTCGCGATCCCGCTGCGAACTCCCGAACTGCTTCAAATGATTTGCGACCCCAAACTGACTCAAGTGATTCGCGATCCCGCTACGAACTCCCGAACTGACTCAAATGATTCGCGATCCCGTTACGAACTCCCGAACTGACTCAAATGATTCGCGATCCCCAAATTGACTCAAATGATTCGCGATCCCGCTACGAACTCCCGAACTGATTCAAATGATTCGCGATCCCCAAATTGACTCAAATGATTCGCGATCCCGCTACGAACTCCCGAACTGATTCAAATGATTCGCGATCCCCAAATTGACTCAAATGATTCGCGAACCCACTACGAACTCCAGAGCTGATTCAAATGATTTGCGATTCCCAAACTGACTCAAATGATTCGCGATCCCGCTCCAACTCCCAAACTGGAGTCAGATGACTTAAATGATTCGCGATCCCGCTACGAACTCCCGAACTGACTCAAATGATTCGCGATCCCGTTACGAACTCCCGAACTGACTCTAATGATTCGCGATCCCCAAATTGAGTCAAATGATTCGCGATCCCGCTACGAACGCCCGAACTGACTCAAATGATTCGCGAATCCGCTACGAACTCCCGAACTGATTCAAATGATTCGCGAACCCGCTACGAACTCCCGAACTGACTCAAATGATTTGCGAACCCAATACACATAATGCTATAAAAGTGTGCACATTGAGAGAAATAAACAGCAGATATTCACGTTAACAACTTCTTTAACTTGAGCAAACGCTGCTAATACATATACATTTGTTAATAAAATAAAAAAATAAAAAATGAATGTTTTATTGCTACTGAATAAAAATAAACGATCCACTCGAAAGACTCTGCTCATCATGACAGCACCTTGATCAGTGAGCTGCGTCTAGGGCCGATGACGTCACTTCCATGGAGACATGTTATACCCTTCCCAATCCATTGACTCCGCCCCCACGTCAAAACAGTGCCACAAAGAGAGACGTGCAGAAAAGTGAAGCGCAAAGGAAAAATGGCATCGCAAGCTCAAACTAGACCGACACGCAAAAAAAAACCAGCGTTGCAAATAAATTAATAGATATGACCATGGAAAATATGTATTGCAAAATAATTGCTTCCGCGCTGTTTCATTTATTTTGCAATTCTTAATTTTTGTTTGCATAAAGCAAATGTATTTTCCTCAATACTTTAAATAAAATGTTTTGTTTTTGTATATTTTAAACAAGGTAAATCTTTCTGATTTATTCAAATAAAAAAAGTCACATACATGGATTTTTCTGGGCTAAGCCCCGGATCTCCACTCACCCTAGAACCACCCCTGGCCAATAGCCTTCAGTTTTACATTGCAGCCATAAACCATGATGTTCTTCTGTTAAAAGCCTGTCAGCGGGTGATATTTGAGCTGAGTACTGAAAGTTATTGAGACACATACAGTGAGAATCTACAATATAATTTTTGCATTAGTTTATAACTATTTAAAATGTTCTTGAAACATTTCCACAAATCCATAAATATTATTTTAAATAACTTGATTTGTTTTAAACATACATCAAGAGTACAAGCTTTCTTGGAGGAAAAATATAAAAATATATATACAATACAATTAACTGGGTTTTGCTACTCATCAGAATAAATTTTACGAACGATTTTTATTTTATTTATGAAGCCCATTTCCACCACTGAATAAAAAAGGCAACGGTTTTTTATAAAGTCAGAATTTTGGGGTCAACTGGCCTTTGGATTTATTTTTTGGTGCAGGGCTGTAATTTAAGCTTTAACCACAAGATGGCACTTTTGTGAAAGGATCAGCTTGACCTTCATGTGATCCGAGTCAGTTGTCACCTGACGCCTGTATTAATAAACTGCTCTGGCTCCAGTTCTCATCTGATAAAGCTAATTTATTGCACAGATGCTCTTATGTTAGTGACCTTGAGCAGGAACACAAAGAAGGTATTCATCAGCTTCGTCAGCTTCAGTCGTGACACTCGTGACACTCACGAACAAGTGCACAGATGCAAACAATGTCAAGCTAAATTTCATGCTCCATGATGTTACAGAAGACTACAGAAATAATGTTTTTGATGCTACCTGAACATCAGCTCACAATAGTTTTTTCCCCATAAATATAACTGTTGATTGCTTGTGTAAGAAAAACATCTGATAAGTCCTTTGATGTTTTGAAATAGTTACATTGTAAAGCTTTTGGATACTTTTAATTACATATTTTATATTTCTGGTAGTAACAGATAGGTATATTGTGTTTGTTGAATGTGTATTATAAAGCAACTCTTATGCTTTAAATATGCAATGAATAAAGGTTGAGTTCAAGCTTTTCTATTTTTATTCAATTAAACCATAACGATCAAGCAAAGTGAAAAAAATAATGAACAATAAAACCACAGTAGTCTGGCCAAGTGCTTGTCTCCTTTATTAATTCAGTCTTGAATACAACACTTTTGAATGATACTATAGTTTACTCTTACAGTTATAAGTACATCTTGCACCCTAGCGACACGAAGCAGGTAGATCTCACACACACACACACACACACACACACACACACACAGAAGCAAGTGCGTCATGAGGGGAGAGATGGATGCTGGGAATGTGACCGACGCTGCTTAATCGATACTCATCTCTCAGAAACTCCTCAGTCCACTAAAACAGAAGGAAATGATCCGGACGTGGACGTCCCAATGTTAACATTTCAAATATATAGCACATTGGTCGCCTCGTCCCCAAATCAAACGGTCTTATGGACAAGTGCAACACAGAATGTAACATCACTAGAAGTGTGAACACAAAGAAACTAGAAATAAAACTAAGGAGAGGGACAGTACGCCTGGTTTCAGGATGCTGCGGTTTGTTCAAGGGCAAAGGTGTTCGCTCCGTCGGTGCTTCACGAGCAGACAGACAGACAGCTCTGGATACAGGAGTGAGAGATTATGCTCGAGACTGAAAAGAAAGTGAAAGCAGTGAGAACGAATGAACGTCTAAGTGATGGTGGTCCACAGGCGTGTGATGATGACTGATGTATGAACCGCTGCGGTCGAGTCCAGTTTACTGCACTGGGACGACACGCATGGTGTTGGTGTAACCGGATCCTGGACGCCAGCCGGTCAGGACGATCACCACATCACCGGGCTTGAAGAACCCACGAGCTTTACCTGAGAGAGAGAGAGAGAGAGAGACACATCACGTCACAGGGCTTTTCTGCTACAATGCATGCAATGATGAATCTTTATCATGGTTTATAGTTAAATGGAAATAAAAGTGGTTAACGTGTTGCGGTGTTATAAGCCATGGACTTCGGACGCTTTCGCTTTCAAATTTGCAACCGTGTCACGTTTTACAAGAAAAGATAATAGTCTGTTTTGCTTCCATCTATACACCCTTCACTTTTTAAGACTATAATAAAGGAAGGATAAAAATGACAACAATAAAACTGTCATTTATAAAATGACAAACTAGATTGCAGAACATTAACTAAAACGAAAAAGACAAGGCATGAGTGACCCGAGCAGCAATCTCCCGCTCTTCTCTCGTGAAGTACGTACGGAAGAGACTTCAACTGTAAATCATTGACTGACTGCTAGAGAGAGTCAGCCCCATAGACTCCACATGTTATAATCCCTAACTTCATAACAGAAAAAAAAAAAAAGTTTTCAGCCTGGTTCAAAAAATTAGTGTTATATATAATTTTTTTCTAACTCCTTTTAAATTCTATTTAGCCTTAAAGTTCTGCATAATTAAGGGCGTGGTCACTTGAGTGACAGGTGGATAGCCTATGTCAAGCTAGGTGGGCGTGGCTTCCAGCTCCCGCCTTTTGCCCATTTTCGATTATCCAGGAGTGACGCAAGAAGACTTGCTCCGCCTACTTCTGATTTTAAAAACGCTCCTCAGAAACCTATGGGTGCCGCCACAGACACTACGTCCATGTTTTATCTTTGACACACCACATGCTGTGTTATATATAGACTTATAAATTACAGAGCATTTAGGAAAAAGAGGAATCAAAAAATAAATGGAGAACCTCCATAGTATAAAGTGAAACTACACTTGCTTACACTCATTTTATTCTTTTCAGTATTTTTGATCATTTTTTAATGACTTTGTTGTTCTGAAGTACACTGAGCTGCATTTTATGTATGAAAATTTAGATTTTTTATAATGTTTGTTATTTATATAGTTATTATTGGAATGTCATGTTATTCTGATAATAAATGCATTTCAGAAATGTTTTAGTTTAATATCTGGTGTGTGATTCTTATTTACAGCTCATCTTACACGGTTTTCTCAATCTTTTGAATGTCTTGACATCTCAATTTTTCTATTTCGTTTTTGCTTGTCATCAGCTTGAAATTTCGGTAACGTCACAATAATCATTAACAATAACTAACATTGAGTCAAGTATTTAATTTGTTATCTTTGTAAACTTTCATGGATAAAAACTCTTCATGCCTCATGTTCCTTTTATTAAATACTAACTGTTGACATTAATAATGTGTTAGTAAACCTAGAAATGAACATTAAGATGAACAATTAGTTCCATATGATTTCATTTAGTCAGATGAGCTGGTTTTTACGCTTGAGGCTCGGTGTGATGTCCAGTTATCCCAGTCTTTAGTTTCTTGTCTAATCTCTGTGTCTTACCAACATCCATGGCAAAATTGACCCTCAGGTCCACATCCTCGGCCCACACGTCGTTGGAGGGTTTGTTGTAGAGCACGGGGAAGATGCCGCGGTACAGATGAGCCTGTCGGGCCGTCTGCTCGTCACGGGTCACAGCGATGATTGGGGCACGCGGACGGTAACGGGAGATCAGATGAGCAGACCTGGACAATCACACAGCAGCGTGAGAATGGAAATGTTCCAGAGACGATCATGTGATTAAGTGAAATTACTGACAGGATGCTAAACTAAACCCTACTCCATTCTGTTCACTGTTCAAACACTCACTCATAACTAGTGCTGGCAAATGATTCATCCAGATTAACCATTAAAATAAGTTTTTGTTTGCATAAAACATGTCTGTATATTATGTATACACACACAGTCTTTGTATCATTTCTTTATTATACAATTAATAAAAGCAGGCCTCTAACACTAGCTTGCTCGATTCTTTTTCCAGTCTGATTTCTTTTTAGAATACAATAAAAAAACCTTGCAATGTGTGCTGTGTTAACAGTTGTTATAGCACTTGTGTATCATTACTCTTTCATTAGATTTAAATGCTTCTATGGTCCTCATTTTTAAGTCACTATGTATAAAAGTGTCTGTTAAATGACTAAATGTAACGTATAGATGAACACACACATGCATGGATAGATTTACGATGTGATTACATATTTAATATTTATACATAACACATGAAGTGTAAACATTTTCAAAATATATATTGTATGTGTGAGAATGTATATATGCATAATAAATATACACAGTACTCTTACATGTATTATGTAAATAAAACCTTATTTTGGATGCGATTAATCGTTTGGCAGCACTACTCCTAGCCATTCAATAAATGCAGTCTTGGTGAGCAATGGCCTTTTTCTTACCCGTCCCATGCTGAACTCTGACCTCAGGCCCCTCCCCTCTCACCTGCACCATGCCTCAGGCCCCTCCCCTCTTACCTGCACCATGCCTCAGGCCCCTCCCCTCTTACCTGCCAGTCTTGGTGAGCACAATAATGGCTCCGGCGCAGCATTTGAAGGAGGACTCGACGGCGCCCACAGCTACAGCATCTGAAGGGTCTCGGGTCAGAAGGGTGGAGCGCCGCAGACCCTCAAACAGCTGCCTGTGGAACGTGGCTGCCTCTGCCTCGCGGGCGATCTGACAGCGCCACCCGGAGGAGGGAGGGGGAAGCGTTACACAATCATACGGTCAAACACTCAGACAGAGAAACAGAGAGAGACACGTGCTCCACAATGCTTACGCTAGCCCTGTACCGTTTCAAAACTTTCAAACGGTCACTTATTTATGAGTTGAATAAGAAAGAAATTAAATTATAACATGCTATTAATATTCAGCATGTGTCTCTCTCTCTGTCTCTCTCTTCCAGTCCTCTCCTGTCCCTGCTCTTCCTACTCCCTGACTGTAACCGATCTGGTCTTCCACATCACATCTCCTGCCTACCTGCCGGACCCAGTGAGGACTATAAACGCAGAGGCCAGGATTTTAAAGGAGGCCTCCACAGCCCCGATGGCGATGGCCTCGGCGGGGTCGGTGGAGGGGGGTAAACAGCGGCGCAGGTCCTCAAACACCAGCCGGTGGAACATAGCCGCCTCTGCCTCGCGAGCGATCTGAAGCAGCCGTATCATCACGTGACACGGAGGAAAGACACACACATCCATGAGACGAGAGGAGGTCGAGTGTGAATCAAGAGTGAGAAGAGAGTGAGAGAGAGGTGGACACAGAAACAAACAAAGAGGAAACAAAGGAGGAAATTAGTGCAGGTGTTAGTTCGGAGGAAAAAAACAAGATGAACATTAAAACATATTCAGACTCACAGTAAATCATTAAATGCAAATTAATATTAGAGATGACCCGCCACCATTAAAATCATGGATATTTTCAGTGTAGACATGAATAAATTTGTGACCAGAAAAGTGTAAGTGATTTGTGATGATACCAGGATTAAAGAAACTAGGGATGCACAGTATTAGATTTTGACAATATTTTGACCGATAAACGATATATATTTCCCTTTGTTTTGAAACACCAGGTAAAGTGGAAATTATCAACAAATGGTTTGTTTTTAAGCAAAAACCTGTTAGAACTAAAACATTAAAAGTTATTTTTTAATAAGAGTTTCGCTCTAAATAAGTTTTCATAGTCCATTTGAAAAAACAATATATTAGGGATGTAACAAGGATTAACCATGTGCCGGTTGAAAATATATTTAAGTGTGATGATTCAAATCGGTTGTGATGCTGAACAAATCGCGATTCATTGATGGGCAGGAGTTTATATAAAACGCATGTCTGAGGAGAACTTACTGTGTTTAGAAGAGTTTAGATGGGATTTCCTCTTTTCATCTAGCAGCGCTTCATATGTGTGCAGCGATGTTACTTTTGTTTTAAAGTGCAGCGCAATTTTTCTTTACAGCAGAAAGATTTGGGGCTTGTTTTAAAAATTTAGTTTTATCATTTCCATTTAAAATCTATTTAAATTTTGTCATTGAGCAGACACTTATCCAAAGTGACTTACACATGAGGACAGAAGAAACAATCAAAACCAACAAGAGCGCAATAATATGCAAGTGCTACATTAATATATATTAGATTTATATTTCACAAAAAAAAGTGCAGCATTTTGTCAAAGCAATAATAAAAGGACATGTTTCACATATTTAATATCATTTTTTATTTAAATAAAGTGAATCGAATCGTGAGTCGATTGAATCATTATATTTCTAGTACATTTAAAATGAATAAATTTGTATAAAGTTAAATTAAATTTACAAGGGTTTGTGATATTTTTTTTGTTTATTCATGTAAACTATTGATACTGCATTATTTGTTCAGAAACACAAGCATCTTAATGAGATTTGTGCATTTTGCGTTGAACGATCAGTCTTATTGGCAAGGCATATCGGCATGACCGTTTCAAACCGAAAAACTTCCGATAATATCGTGCATCCCTAAAAGAAACTCATATCATGCACAAGCAAGTTAAAAGTTGCCAAAAACAAACCGGAAGGAGTGAATGAAGAAGAAAGGTTGAGCACATCAAGACAGGAAATAAAGAGATCAAGCACGCAGGTTTCCGAAAGAGTTGAGCTCACGCAGAACGAACAAACCCTTGAATACGTTTATTAAAGCCAAGGAATTTATTCTGCTGGTGTTCAGGAGCGTCTGGGAAAAGATGTGACCCCTAACTCAAACATGCCAACCTTGAGCACAATGCAGAGCACATGCATAGACTTAACAAGCTGAAGAACAGGCAGACAGAAAAATAAAAATTTACGATGAATACAATGTTAGCTTCAGCGAAGGCTGTTGTCTGTAACTGACCCTGACAACTCAGACAAACAAAACCAGCTAGTGAAGGAGAAACACATGCGTGTGAGAGGACTAAAGTCATGAAGGATGAGCTGGCATTCAAGAGTTATTACGGGGTAAACACGAAACACACAATGGGGTCCAAAAGTCGAAGACTACACTGAACATTTGGGATTCGAATGGATTTTAAACCTTGGGGGGTTACAAGTGATACAAATTAAAAATAACATTTCTGATTCTGGATTTTATCTAGGTGACTAATTAAATGAGTGACATCGCTTTATACATTTAGACATTCAGTTCTATACAAAACACTTTCAAATTAATGCTATTTTAACAATTTACTTGGAAATAAGAGGATTACAGAATTTGGAAAGAATTGAAAAAAAAAAAATGCAAAAAGGTCTAGACTTTTGGAGCCCATTGTATAAACAAATAATTTGTTTAACTGAAACATTAGTGGATCAACAAAGACAAGCATCACATTGCTGCCTTTAAATGTCCCACAGACCTCCACTGTAAGAACAATGTTTTTTGTTTTTACAATGACGCTGTATTTAACCCGTAAAACTTCTTTGGAAATTCCTTTGAGTATTTTTAAGATGAGTAAGTTGTGAGTGAAGACATGAGGAATGTGTGAATCAGGTACTAGAAGGTTTAGTGGTCTAACAGTGTTAGTGTGTGTCAGTAGGGGGCGCTCTCACCATGTGCTGGGTGCGTACGGCCTCCAGAGGATAGTCTCCCTTCGCTGTCTCTCCACTCAACATGATGCAGTCGGCTCCGTCCAGGACGGCGTTAGCCACATCGCTGCCCTCGGCACGCGTCGGGCGAGGCTTCTTGATCATGCTCTCCAACATCTAGAAACACGCAGAGAACGCATGCTAATGTGTGACCTTGAAGCACAGCAGTAGTTATCAGTAGCACAGGTGTATTTGGAGCAATAGCCAACAATACATTGGGTCCATGCCAAAAATCATTAGGATATCAAGTAAAGATCATGTTCCATTAACATATTTAGTAAGTTTCCTATTGTAAATACATCAAAACTTAATTTATGATTAGTTATATGCATTGCCAAAAACTTTAAAAATTGATTTTCTGAATATCCCCCTCAGATTCCAGATATCTCGGTCTGTCCTATCGTAACAAACCAGACATCAATGGAAAGATTATTTATTCAGCTTTCAGATGATGTATACATCTCAATTCCAAAAAATGTAAACCTTATGACTGGTTTAATGGTTCAGTGTCAAATATGGTACTGTAGGTTAGCTGACCTGTGTGGCACAGATGATTGGCTTTCCTGCTTTGTTGCAGCGACCAATCATCATCTTCTGGGCCAGGAACACCTTTTCTGTGGGGATTTCAATACCCAGGTCTCCTCGAGCGACCATGATGCCATCGCTGGCCTCCATGATCTCATCAAACCTGGTGAACCAAATGAGATGCGTTCAAACCGTAATCATTTTTACCATCATACTGAGTTTAGAGGTGGTGTCGTCGCTCACCTGCGCACACCCTCGTGGTTCTCCAGCTTGCTGATGATCTTGATGTTCTTGCCCTTCTCTCCCAGCACCTTACGCACCTCGTGCACATCGGACGCCTTGCGGATGAAGGAGGCAAAGACCATGTCGACCCCCATCTCCACACCGAACTGCAGGTCCTGGATGTCCTTCTCAGACACGGCGGGCAGGTCGACCGCAGCACCCGGCAGATTGACACCTTTCTTACTTCCCAGAGTTCCTCCGTTCTCAATTTCACACACCAGATAGTTAGATCCTGAGAAAGAGTCAGATATTATTCATCAAGTGGAAAAAGATGATGATTCGAACCATTACACAGTGTCCACACAAGAAGCAAACAGTGTCATGTCCACAGACTAATGGCTTACAAATTCAAGTCAAGATTAGGGAGACGTACTCATTCGTACTGAACTACAGAAGTAATATAATCAAGTATTTCACAGGCTTTCTGCAGGTTTTGTCAACGTTAATTTAAGTCCGTTTAAGACCAAATAGAGAACATAAGGAATTATTGGAAGTAAACTTATCACCAAAAAAAAAAAAAAAAAAAAGACCTGATTAAAACAATATGGTCAGAAAAAAAAAAAAAACATTCTAGCTTTACAATTAATAAACTTAAATGTTACATTTTATTGATTTATTTTCATTCTAAAGTAATCGTATCTTGGATAAAGGATGTTAAAATTTTTACACAGAAAAACAAGACAAAAATAAACAAGGAAGCTTTTAATTTTATTGAAATGCATGCAACATTTAATACCACAAAAGGTCGATCTAAAACATTTTTAATACCTGCAGAAACCCGGTCCTAAATTATTTTCACTTCCATGGCAAACCCATCACTCACCGATCTCCAGGACCTGGAGAGAAATGAGTCCATCATCAATATAGACCTTGCTGCCCACTTCTACCACCTTGGTGATGTTCTTGTAGTCCAGCCAGAGAGTTTCCTCATCGCAGCTCTCCATGAAAGCATCGTCCATGGTCACTTTGATCTTATTTCCCTTCTTCAGCTCCACCTCCGCCGTGCCGCTCTGAAACACACAGTCACTTTTAATAATCCATGCATTAACAACATAATTCAGCAGTGTATACAGTGATCTTCCACCAGCGGATCAGTCTCTAATGAGTAAACTCACTCCTTTAATGAGTCCGGTTCGGATTTCTGGTCCCTTGGTGTCCAGAGCGATGCCCACTGGTCTGTACTGGATGCTGCCCGGCTCGAAGGTGGCACAAGCTTCACGTACATTTTTAATAGTGTCACCGTGATACTGACAGACAGAAGAGAGGAGAGATTAATAAAGCAAAGAAAGATGCCGCTCCAAACACATCATAATTGGAACGGTGTGTGTTTAACTGCTTATTGTAGTTTTGACCTAACAGCACAGGTGACATCATTCTTACTTCCTCTTTGAACACTCAAGGTGTGTGTCTAGACTGGTGAAACTGGGTTACTCTCTCACACACACGACACACACTCGTGCACTTATGTGCGTGCATTGTGTGATATGACAGGACACAAAGTTCATCTGTTAGAGTTTGATCTACTAAACATGCAGAAGACGTCTGCTGTAATAAACCATGTTGGAGGAGTACCTTTGATTCGTGACGTGATGTTATAATACTAAACACTAGTCTAGACCATTTCATTTCAGTAGCTCTACATTCAAGGTCACTCTGTTGGTCAAATCCACAGGCCTGTGTTTGTTTAGGAGTGTGAAGTGTGTTAAACCCAAAGCCCTTGATAAGAGGAGTCACATAAGGGTCAGCGTTCAGGTACAGATGAATGTTGACTTCCTTTCCTGGTATTAACTAAACATGCCTGCAAACATTTTTCATTTAAACTTTTATCTGCAGTTTTTGGAATTAATTGGATGATTTTGTTCAACAGCAACTCCTATATGAACTATTAGTGCGCAAAAAACACCAACCCTTCATGCTGTTGAGACATGATAAGCTCTCTGCCGGGAAGGAACAGATAAACTATTTATAATAGCCTCACTGTAGATTAGGTTGCGCGCTCTCTCTCTCGGTGGCCTTTGACCCTGAATGCTTTAACTGTTTTTTCAGCTTGTGAGCCTCAGAGATGTTCAGAGCATCACTTCTGGTAGACAATAACATGCATCCATCAACTGCATAACTAATGCTGTATAGATATGAGGATTAAAGAGAGGGGACAAAGACAAGCACGAAAGAGTAAATCATGAAGTGTATGCACCTCGTGTGAGCCGTGAGAGAAGTTGAGGCGAGCGATGTTCATGCCAGACTTGATCATCTCCTTCAGCATCTCCACAGAGCGAGAGGCCGGTCCTGTGATCACATGACACACAACACACCATCACTTACTGCTACTTCTGAATTAAGACCATTTTATCTGGTTTTCTCAACATCCTGCGTCTGTTGCTACATGAAAACAATCTGATCCACGTCCGAGCATCCACTGACCGATGGTGCAGATGATACCAGTGTTGCGGGCGATGGTGGGCTCCGAGTCGATGTCCAGCAGACACATGTGCTCCAGGAAGGTGTCGGCCATGGCAGCGTTGAGCTGCTGCGTCTGGATGAAGGCAGAGCCCATATCCTGAACTTTAGTGTGGGGCATCGTGGAAGAGACGGGTAATATTCTACAGAGAGAGAGAGAAATTACATGTCAGTTGTCTAATCCAATGTTTGGGTTTCCTATAACGGACAGAGACAACAAGTGTCTGAAAACCAGAGTACATATTTAAAGCAAACACAGCAGACTGTAGTGATTACCCCTGATTTAAACTCAACAGAATAAACAGTGACAGGATCTCTGTAGGCAGCCTGAAGTCATAAAAGTCTGAGTGAGAATTTAGAGTCAGATAAATTAAGCTAACGAGCGATCCTCGCACCAGATCTTCTGAATGTGTCTGTGTGGGGAAAAGGAATGTTTCCTTTCCATGGTATGCAACAGACTCGGCACTCAGAAATGTGAAAACATTCACAAGAGAAGGTTTTATATTCGCTTCGGTCTTTCTCAATAATCACCACAAGCCCATGATCAAAGCAGACAGGAAGGACAGAGCATGACTTTCACTTTAGCAAAGACGAGTGCTGCATTTGAGTGGTTTTGGCTTTGGTTTACGGCTGGTTACAAGAGGATTTCAGGTTTGTTGAAGTGAAAGTTGTTTTCTGAACTCACACGTGTGCTGCATCAGTCTGAAATCAAATTACATTTCATGCAGACTCAAATCATCCAACTGAACTGTGTTAGCTGTGGTATTTGCAAAAAATACAACATGAAAAGAGATAAATATGGAGTCAATCAAGCCCTGTTTGAACCTACAGTCAGACTGAACTGTGAATTATAGCTTCGAAATCAAATCAGATGCATTCAGCAATCTGTGCTATCTGTACTATCTGTACTATCTGCATTGCATTGTCTTACTGGAAAATCAAACCGGTCACATGACCACAGTATGGCAGCAGGATGGGTTTGGCAAGGATTTCACTGTGGTCACTAACCTAATAAAGCCGTTGTATGTGATGACTAAGAACGGCAGGGTGGAAAATACAGGCCCTCGTGCAGTGAGCCACACACACAGTTAAAGGAGGGGCAAATGTTACAGGAAATGATGCAAGCTGTGGTTTGAGTAACTAATGAGATGGTAATGCTACTTCACTTACATCACAGCATGGAAAACACATCTGTTGTGAGTCCTGGTAAACTGATTCATGCTCTGAGCCTCAGAACAGCATCTGATGCTAACAAGGTCAATGTTAGCCAGGAATGTCACAAGAAGGTCTAGTTATTATAAGTCTGTTTTATAACCACATCCCATGCTTGATCTCTGAAAAATCTCAGCTATGAAAACAAAGCCTTGATCTCAAAGCCCATACAATGCACCCATACTGCTTAACATGAGAGCATTGTGTGTGTACATTTGTGACACTAATATCGTAATATTACGTCTTACTCTCTGGCGGAAGCCACTCGAACAATAAATCCTCAGCGGTGTTGGGGTCATGTTCCTTTGACCGCTGAACTGAAGCTTTCTTTAGAGCATCTTTATCTAAACACACACAGTGAATCACAATGATCTCAAATCTATTCGCAGACCTACAACAACTGGTTTAGTAAGTAGAAGTGTCCTTTGGGCCTAAACCCACCTGTAAGCCCTTCGGCTGTGTGAAATAAGGCACCGTGTGTCAGTCAGAGCCCTGCAGAGGAGCGCCAGCGTGTGTGACCTTCTCTCCCCAAACACAGCGCTGTAGACACCGACACCGGCCAGAACGAAGCACCATGCATCGAGCTGCCGAGGAGTTTGAGCACTAAATCCTCTTCCCTTCAGAGAGGATATAACACGCTTACTGTCCTGCACGAGCAGGACTCTAATGACACCCCAGACCAACATTAGCCCTTAAACACGCTGGTTTAGTAGTGGACCAGCCACTGAAGGCAGTAAACAGCACTGTTTACTGTAGATCACATTACAATGCAGGGTTAAAATAGGAACGGGATGCCATAAGGAGCACTGGACTAGCTGGGATTGTATCAGTATGAAATGCATCAGGCTCACAGTGGACTGCAGCAAAGAGAAACTGAGGAGAGTCTGTTCTTTAACTCAATGATTCAGAACGATTACTAATAAACGGTGCACTGGGACGTCTCTGGTGAGGTCTGTGGAAAGGCTGGCGTGTGTCACTGCAGAGCTGTGGCTTTCTTCGGTTTCACTGGTCTCTTCTAATAGTTTAGTGGAAGCTTTTGACAATGTGGCACAACTCAAAAGGATGTTACAGAAAATATTCCCATATTGCATCGACACACTCACTGCAGAACTGAAAAATGCAGAACTGAAAGAGTGTGACAACTTGATTAAAGATGTTAAAGTGTCTACAAAGTGGAAACAGTGTTTATAATAAACCTAATTTGTTGTCTATTAATGCAACTTTCTCTTAATTAAGCCTTTTTTTCTTACGATTCAGAGTTTATATCTCACATAAAGTAGTTTTTCTGCAAATCTCACAATTTCAAGGTATAGAGTCACAATTGTGAAATCTGAAATAACCTTTTTTTGTTTTGTGGCAGAAACTGAACTGAGGCTGCATTATATCTGGACTTCGACGAGCCACAGAACAAACTTAACTCAGCTGTGTAAAGATGCTTTTTTTTAAAAAAGTCTCCATTTATTTCTTAATGACGCACAGGCTTGAGACGAACCGCAATGCAGCAGACATCGACCTAGAACAGACTGGGAACCAGACATAAAATCTGACAACACAGAAAGTGTCAAGGTATGTGATTGCAAGACAAACACACAAAACAGTCCAATTCCTCCCTCGCAGAAACATGATGCATCATCATAATTAGCACCTATCAGTGAAGTGAGCACCCACACGAGGACAGCCAGAGTGCGCTTCAGATGCCCACAGGGGAGCAATTCTGAGCCATTCATTCTTTCCTGAACCTAATAGAGAGTAATATCTTAATGCAATGCACTCCTTGACAATAAAAATAGACAGGCGTGCTTCAACACTAACAAACTGAGCATTTAGAGCCTCTCTGAAGATCAAACATTACCATCCTCATAATCAAGTTCTGGATTCACACAGGTGTTTGTCTGGGGAGACTGGTGGTGGATGCGCTGCGGGTCACGTCCCGCCTCTGCGTCACATTCTCCGCCATCGCAGACGCAGGGCGAGGGCGCGCACGCACGCCTCTAATTCGAATTAATTTAAAATGAATGACGGTTAGTGATAAACGGTAAATATTGAAATAACAGACGACGGTGAATGTTAAAAAGACGGTTAGTCAGTATAAAACAGCGGCAAACGCAGCTAATAACAAAAAATTAAAAGACGACAAGTTTGTTGGAAACGAAGTAAAAACGAACGTTTGCGAAATTAAAAACAAAAATAGCACAAAAACCAGTAAAACAAAAATTCTCCGCAGTATGAGGGAAGACTAGAAATAACCAAACCTGCGCAGTTTTATGAGAGCAGCTGCTTTGACTGACGAAAAACTTAGCAGAAACTGCACAATAGCGCTGCTAATGAAAAAAAGAACCATATGTTTATTACGATGATGATGATTTTTGTAAGATACTCACCTGCGTTTGCTGATTGATAGTCGGCCGAGACTGATGCGCTGCGCTTCGGATCACGAGCTCAAGGTGATCTGCCAAACCTACCGGGGACTACTTCAGTAAAAACCACACGCGGATTGATACTAATGACGTCAAACTATGACAAAAATGTCAACATAACTGCTTTTTCAGCAATATTTGAGCAAATCTTTTCTGAGATAGATCTCGTATAGTTTCTTGGTGTTTCGTCAATCGAAGAAAAGTACATAAAGCACTAAAGTATTGATAAATAAAGCCAAGCTTCCTGATGGAGGGGATTATGAAACGCCAAATGAGGGAAGTGGAATGATCCAATCAGAAGGCGAGATACGGCGCGGTGCCTGAGCACGAGGAGAGCACGTGACAGCAGGATGCTGCGTTGCTGTTATTAAACTATAAACGAATGACAAAGTGCTTGTTTATAATATTAAATACACGTTTAAGTAACGCAGTAGACGAATTGCCCATATAAATCTATTCGTCTGTATGTATATATAGCGTACACACAGCGAAATTCATGTACTTCCGCGTTAATCCAGACGCACGCAGCATCAGCGTTCATCCTTTTAACTTTGAAAGAGATTTTTACTGTTACATACGTCGCTTATTTAGAGCACACTAGTGATGTAATGACACTACACAAAGTATCATCTCGAAATGAACATGCTGTTTTCACAAATGCCTCTTACTCAACCAGTCCTATGCGGTTTTGTGCATGCACCATGTTTTTGAACACGTGCCATGGTGAAATCTTGTTGCTTGGACAAGTTCTGTGCCGATGCTATGCTGTTGGACTCGTGCCAGTGTTTTTTTTTTTTGGACATGGACCATTGTGTTTTGTACTTGCACCATGGTAGCACTATGATTTTGACTGATGCATTATGGAAAAAAACATGACTCATAAATAAGTTAGTCATATAAAGCTGCCTGGTAATATGAATCGGTTATTATCATTTGATCCCTTCATTGTACCATGTTACTGACATGCTATTGTGTAATTTACGACAGGAATGTAAATATGAAGTGATGAATTACACGAATAATTGTATATTTCTATCACTTGGAGACATTCATAAAGCAGCTGTTGCATTCGTTAGTTAATAGCACCCTCTAGTGTTCATATGCTGTCACCAACATCAGTGAAAACATTGTAGAAAACAATGCAAGATTATGGCATCCAGCCATGTCAAAGATCAGTACCAAGGTTAGTTTAACAACTAAAAATTCAAAAGCACCCTTTTCATGGCACAGATTTCAAATCTGCACTTTTTATTTCTATACTTTCAACCAGGAATGATATGGACAGAGTGTGAGTGAAAGTATTGGACTGTTACACATAGAAATATCTCAGTGTTTGAAATCATATGCATCAGCCTTTCTTCTTCATCTGGAAGTAACTTCTGCATTTAATCGAAAGCTTATTAAACTCTGCAAGCTAATTCATTTTAATTGTGGGTTCATGGTGCACCTGCTATATTGTACATGCATAACACATATTTTGCAATTTACACACTAAATTATTTTTGTGGTGATTGACAGCATGCAAAAATGCCTAGATTTGTGCTGATCTTAAAATATAAGACATATCAATGTGAAATCTGTTGAAATTCAATTTTTTTAATTTCTCTGAGATGAAAGTTGCATGCTTGTACAGTATATTAAGCACGCAAAATAACGAGGTCACGAGATGACAACAATATAGCATGTCCAGTCACAGTGTTTCTCCATCTGGTGTTCACAGATGGATGTGTTTCATCTCAAAGACGTGTCATCTGTGTGTGATTTGAGTCAGTTTTCAGGCCTCTGCAGATAAATGCACCACTTCTGAAAACAATCCCAGTGCAAAACTGCACTTTAAGTTTTATAGGAATCTTTGGCTATATTTGATTGATATGGATTGAACCGGACCGTATTAAATGCATCATTTTAATAGACGCAGCATTTCATGTTCTGGACTATTATTGGTTATTGTTTGATGATGAGTCTGTTTTGAGTCTAGTTTGATGCTGTGCTACTACACTGACCGTCTGCACGTCTCTGTCCAGGTGAAGGTGTGTGCACTCACCTGCTCTCCACGACGGCCCCCCCGCTGCTGCTGCTCCCACTGCCCATGCTGACCGCTGCTCACTCACTGACCGCTGCTCACCTGCTGCCCGTCCTTGTGCCTCTCGCCCAAATCCGGTGCGGTCTGCATCGACGGCCAGTGGTCAGATCCAATGGTAAATCCCTCTGATGCTCTCTGGATTGGCTGGCAGTTGCAACCTTGTTCTGCAGAGTTTCTCAAACTTTGTTCTGGTTTGCAATCAGAAATCAGCTGTTATTATGATCCACATCAACTCCATTGCTCTCATTAGAGCCTCATTAGAAGAGTTTTTTAGAGCAACAAAACTAACACATTAATTGATAAAGTTGTCTTCTTTATGAGGAGCAAAAAAGTACTCACATCCACAACATTTACCCACAGTATACATGCTGAATGTTTATTATGGTGTATTTTATTATGTTACGTGATGCTTTCGCTAAGCAATGCTTCTTTAGGACTAGTAGTTTTTATTCATACTTTGATTTATTTTATGTTTTAAATATTTTCTATTTTCGTTTTAATTTCATTTAATTTTTTTTTTGAAAATGTGTATATTATTTATTATTTATTTTGAAAAGTTATGTATATATATTTCAGTTGAATTATTATTATTTCTATTAGTAATTTTAGTGCATAAAGAACTTTGCTTGGCAACTGTTTTTTATATTTGATTTAATTTCAGTGATTTCAAATGTTATTATATTATTTAATATATACTAATATGGTATTTATGAATATTTTGAAATATTTTTAGTTTAATATTTAGTTTTTCTTTAAATATTTTTTTTTTATTTAAATTTTTACTATTATTTGATATTATTATTTATTTTAGTTAGTGGCTTTTTGTTCTCACAAATTGAAGTGTCTTAAGTTTAGGTTTTTCATCTAATATTTTATTTTATTTTATTTCTATTTTTTATCAATACAGAAAATTATTTGTAATAGTTTAAGTATTAATTAACAGTAACAACACTGTTCAGCAGATACTCAAAAGCGATTTAGTCATACTAGATTAGGTTTAAAACTCGTTGCTTTTCTCGTTGCTTCTAAAATAAGCAGTTGCTATATTAAGTGTTTCTGAATAATTAATGCATGTGTCTTCTTTACAGGAAGACAGTGAGTCACGCAGCCGAGGACGAGCCGGATAATGCTTTATCTCTCGCTCTGGAGGTCACTGTGTACAGCGAGGCTCTTAACGAGGTAAGCAGGGTAAACTCTGATTAGTATGCTAACGGCTGAGACGTGAAGCCCACTATCACACGCATGTGTACAAACGTCTTAGTGTTCTGCATCATACAATCATCAAAACACAAAAGATAAAACTAGGCTCGGCTGATGATAACAGCACACTGGACCCTCACGACACAGATCTTGCTTTGTTCTCTTTCTTTTTCTCCCTCAGGCTCAGGTTTCAAGTTCAAAGTCATCATTTTGGATGATTTATTTACTAAAGAAAAGGTGCCAGCAATGCAACGAAATATTAAGAAGACATTAAGAGTATGCTATTGCTCTTGAATATGGTGGGTTTGATCTCTCTCTCTCTCCCCGTCTCTCTCTCTCTCTCTCTCTCTCTCTCTCGTCAGCTGTAGGTCACATGACCCTCTCTGCTGGCTCTCTCTGAGCATGCTCAGTTCACTGTGTTGTCAGGCAAAAAAGAAGGCAGCTCTGGAGCAGACGAGATCTGCAGCAGATAAACACACACAGAGAGAGAGAGTTAGTATGGATGAGCGCTGCTAGTGCACAGTAATTCTGCCGTGTTGGATGTTTGGGCCGTGTTTCTGTATGCAGGGTGCTGTCGATGCGCTGTGTGTCGTGTCGGAGGAGAAGCATCCGTCTGAAGGTGAGCTGGGTGTGGGGGAGGGGTGTCCTGGATGCTGGATGTCTGTGTTTTTGGGATGCATCGGTATGTGGCGTCTCCAGCGGGGCATTATGGGTGTTTAAGGACACACAGGGGACTCGGGCTGATGGATGCTGTCGAATGTGATGATTAGACTGATATATCATCCGTATGATTGCATGCTTAACAGAAGTGTATTTCCATCCAAAATCTCCAGAGAACCACTGATTTGTTAGTGAACGTTATATAAAATTAAGTTGTTTGTGTGCATCTTATTTATTGCATGTTAGCTTTTGCATCCAATAACGGACTGATTTCATGCAGGTTTGACACGAAAGCATCCATCAGAGTGATGATATTCACAAAGATGTGTGTTATATAATAATATAAAAACAGAGACGCTGGAGAAACTGTGACTCTTTAGAGAAACCAAATGGCTGTTTTTTGATGAAAAGAAGAAAGCTGATGGATTTTATAGATGTTTTAGACCTTATCTAGGTTTGAAATGAGTTATTATTTATGGTCAAAGAAACAGGGTCATGATTTTTCATGACAGTTGAATAGATTTTCCCTCTAAAAATACTGAAATTGTGTAATGTGTCCAGATTTGCAAGCAGGTTTTATATAGTATCCATTTCACACAAAATGGTAATTCATTGTGCGTTACATAAAAAACTATTTAAAATATTAATAAAATAATTACAGCAGATGTAGAAAAAATAAAAGCAACCATAAAAGCAAAGAATAAACTAAATCATTATTTTTAATTGTAGATAAAAAAAAGATATTTAATGTATTAAAATAAAAAAAAACATGTAAAAAATAATTTCAAAATGAATGCAAAAAAAAAAAAAATCACAATGCAAACAAAAGTAAATAAGATTTAGAAGAAAACAAAATAAGAAATTTCAATTGATTTTAAGTAACACATTGAATAAAAATGAAAGATTGAGGTAGAGAGAGTAAAATAATATGTTCCTATAAAATATACTCCAATAATATGTTTATTTTCAACTTAGATTTTTTTGTCATCCGTAGATTCTCATTATTGTAATGCATTAAAGTAAAATTCAATTAAAAAAGAATTTCCAAATGCAAAAAAAAATAAACAAAGTGATATTTTAATGCAGAATAAATCTTGTTTTATTTTTAGCGTTTTGAATATAAGGAGAAATAAAAGCCGTGCGTGACCTTGGCAGGTTTCGTGACGTCCATGTGGTGCGTTTTGTCAGTGTTTATCAGATATGACTTGTACAGGGCTACTTGGGAAATTAGTGCCCACACACACACACACACACACACAGAGAGAGAGAGAGAGAAGGTGTTGTTGCTAGGATACACAGTGGTGAGACGGAGGAGAGAGAACAGAGCGTTATTTTAAACGACTGCTGAGGTGAAACCAGAGACAGAAAGACGCCTCTGTTCCTGCAGGTCTCCGGACTGGACGCATGACTCTGGAGCTTTTCATGTGAGAAAATGTCAGCGATGTTTGACCGTGCATTGATTGATGCAGAAGAGTTCAGCATTGTTCTACAGTTGCTAGGGTGTTCTGAACGGTTGCTAGGGTTGCAAGGTTTGCTATTCTCTAAAGAGTCCAGTGTTGCTTTTGAGTTTTATTTATAATATTCATTATGTTTAATGCTAATTCTCATTAGGCTCTCATTACAGTTTTTTTTAATGTGTTAAAGTTAAAATGCATTAAAATACAATAAAAAGTAACGGTGCAAAAAAAAAAAAAAAAAAAACCATAAATGGGCTGAAAATGTTTTAATGCAGAACACACACACACACACACACACATGTATAATTACAAAATTTAATGCACAAACCAATTGCTAGTACATTTTACAATTAATTGCAAAGAAAAAACAAGTTACATATTGAATTAAATTAGATTTTGAAGTAGATTGACTAAAATAGTATTTTCTTGTAAAACATATTCCCAATCTTCGTTTTATCTTCAACTTTAAAACGTTTTTACAATAACATTTCTTGCTTCAGTTGTGATTTTTTTAATGTGTTCATATATACGATGATTTTCCCATGTTTTATCATCCAGCAGATGAAAATATTACATTTATGTGTGGAAGTGGTGCTTGCAAACAGCACACAGCTTTTTCCCATTATACCAAATCGTCTCTAATCTTTATGATTGCAGATATTGCAGTGATTTATTTCCTGAATCTGCAGGTGCACAATGATTTGTCATGTGTTGAGTTAAACAGAGAGCTCTCTGTGGTTTTGATAAATGATTTGTCTAGTAATCTGTTTATTTGTCCAGAGAGCTCATCTTACTGAAGACGTCTCCTGTCGTCCCAGAGTGCCTGTGTTTTGTGGTTTGAGCTGAAATGGATCAGAAAAGCTTCTTCCTGTCAGAGACGCGTCTGTGAACACCCGAGCCAATGGTGAGCTCACACTTCTTCACACACGGCCTGCGTTCACCTCACATCAGCTGCAAATTCATTAGGATTCATCTTATAATGTACTGCATTGTTGCTTGTGAATGTGAGAAAGCTGCTTTATGATGCAAATTATTATTATTGATAATCTAAACTCTTCTACAGTCACTGAAAAGAGGAATTTGACCGTCATTACAGATGATCACATTTATTCCTAATGTTTCTGCAATGCATTGACTATAGCACTGTACTCTAAACAATAAAACACCAAGCAACATTTCAGATTTATCTTGAACATGAAGAAATGTTGCATTTTCTGAAAAAGGAATCAATATTTAAATGCATATTCTTTTTTATAGGTGTTTTTATTTTATTTTTTAATTCTGGTCTCATTTTGCATTTGTTTAATGAATGCCAAATGATTAATTATCAGTGTTTTTAAAGTTAGATAAAATCAAAATAATGAACTATTGAAGTGATTATCAGCACTGTTTGTTCAGCAAAAAATCCAGAATAAATGTGCATGTTTGACTACAACAAAAACTATTAGTCTTTATTAATTGAAATAATGCTGAAATAAAATGAAATGTATATATTAGATAGAAAAATGTCAAACTGAAATGAATGAGTTTATGTTGAAGTACTAAAATGACTGAAACTAAAACTGAAATAAAATAGTTATAAAAAATAAAAAACTAATATTAAAAAACCAAATAAATAAAAAATAAATAATAATAACAATAAAATTAAAATGAAACCTTAAAACTTAAATAAAATAAAATAAAATACAAATAAAAGTGCAAATAAATAAATAAATTATGTAAAAGAGCTGTTTGTGTGTATTCAGGATGTTAAAATCTTAATATTAGATAGAAACATTTTAAACTGAAATTAATGAGTTTAGGATGAAGTACTAAAATGACTGAAACTAAAACTGAAATAAAATAGTTATAAAAAAATAAATAAATATTAAAAAGCAAAGAATAAAAAAAAAATAATAAAAATAATAAAATTAAAATGAAACCTTAAAACTTAAATAAAATAAAAAATAAAATAAAAAATAAAATAAAATACAAATAAAAGCGCAAATAAATAAATAAATAAATACTATAAAAGAGCACTGTGTGTGTTGTATTCAGGATGTTAAAGGCCAGGGCTGGACGGATGAAGAATCGGACGGAGAGAATGAACCGGAGCAGTTTCTGTACGGGATTCAGGTAAAACACTTTCGTACATTTGTTTTTCTTTTAGTAAAGATATATGACAAGTTAAATCTACCTTTAGACATTTTGTAAGTTCTTTTAATGTTAGTGATGTTGCCTTTGACACGGACCACGAAACCAGTCACCAGGGTCATTCTGTTGAAACTGAGATGTATACATCATCTGAATAAATAATATTTCCATTAATCTTTGGTTTGTTAGGATCAGACAATATTCGGTTCATATATGCAACTATTTGAAAATCTGGAATCTGAGCGTGCAAAAAATAAAATAAAAATCTAAATATTGAGAAAATCAGCTTTGAAGTTGTTCAAATGAAGTTCTTAGCAATGCATATTACTAATAAAAAATTTGGTTTAGATATATTTACAGTAGGAAACTTAAATATCTTCATGGAACATGAGCATAAAAGAGAAATTAATTTTGACTCATACAATGTATTGTTGTCTATTGCTACAAATATAGTAAATACTGTGTAATATCGCTGTGCACCTGTAGGGGAGCTGTGCAGCTGACCTGTACCGTCACCCACAGCTGGACGCAGACATCGAGGCCGTAAAAGACATTTACACGGACAGCGCTGTGTCCGTCAGGTGAGAACGACCCTCGCTCCACTTCTGATTCAGATCAGTGCATTCACACCCGATTCACACCCGATTCACTTTCACAGAGAGTACGGCACCATCGACGACGTGGACATCGACCTGCAGATCAACATCAGCTTCTTGGATGTGAGAGCACACACTTCCTGTTCAAGCTGCTGGGCTTCATGCACAGAGTGTGAATACAGTGATGTGTGTGTTTGCAGGAGGAGGTGGCGACCGCGTGGAAGGTGATCCGAACCGAGCCCATCGTCTTACGCCTTCGCTTCTCTCTTTCACAGTACCTGGATGGACCAGGTGAGAGACCTCAGCGTCTGTGTGTGTTTGCAGGCCTTTTATTAACTTTACACTGCTTTTATTGTGTTTACTCCTGCAGAGCCGTCTGTGGAGGTGTTTCAGCCGTCCAATAAAGAAAGCTTCAGCTTGGGCCTTCAGCTAAAGAAGTGAGTCAGCATACTGGGATTCATATTGAATTAAAAGAAAGATTTGCTCATTTTATAGTTGATTTATTCAGCAAGGCTGCATTCAGTTGATCAAAAGTGACAGTAAAGTCAAATAAATAATTATTTTTTAAATAAGTGGTACAAGAAAGGCTCATCTTACTTTGTATTTTTGTCTCGCTTCTAGTTAAAATATCCAGAAGTTCTTAAATTATGATGCATTTACTAGAAAAGCAATATGGCTTGAGATAATTTGTCTTGTTTCTAGAGGTAAAAAAAAATAAATTAAGTAAATTTTGCTTAAAATAAGTAAAATGATCTGCCCGTGGGGTGAGTGAAATACTCTTGTTTTAAGAATATTTTACTTAATAATAATAATTGTATTTGTTCTAAGCAAAATGCACTTCATTTAGTTTTTTTTATAGTGTTAGTTGTTGTCTGGAGACATGACAAATTATCTATGCTTATCTAGAAAATGCATCTAAATTAAATAATTTGTTTAATATTTTGCCTGGAAAGACAAGCCTTTTTTTTTTTAAATCCTGAAAAATAAAATGCATCCTGTTTCCACAGAAATATTGCTCAGCACAACTGTGTTCATCATTGATAATAATCAGAAATGTTTCTTGAGCATCATATTATTCTGATTTCTGAAGATCATGTGACACTGGAGGAATGATGCTGAAAATACAGCGGAGCAACACAGAAATAAATTATATTTGAAAACAAATTCACATAGAAACTAGCTATTGGATTTTATAATATTATTAAATTTTTTTACAGCATTTTAGATCAAATAAATACAGTCTTGATGAGCAGAAGTATTAAAAAAATATTTTCAATGCAGTATTTATTATGTGTATTTAAGCACAAGTGGAACACCTGACTGGCCAATCAGCATCTAGAACTGAAACAAAACAATCAGTTTTATTACGAGTCATTCTGTCGTTCAAAATGAAGCTGAAGCTTGTTTTGGTGTGTGCAGGATCCTCAGTACGTTCACGTCGCAGCAGTGGAAGCACCTCAGTAATGAGTTCCTCAAAGCCCAGCAGGAGAAGCGGCACAGCTGGTTCAAAGCCGGAGGAACCATCAAGAAATTCCGAGCAGGATTGAGCATCTTCTCCCCGATTCCCAAGTACGTCCCTATCGTTTGATACGAAAACACACGTCATACACACTGATGCATCTGAAATAAAGCTCAACAGCGATCGGCTGGAAGGGTTTTCTCTAGAGAGAACTATCATATATCATATATAGCTTCAGGAATTCTGCAGTTAAACAGGATTAGTTTTGAAATGATGTATTGTCATTACATTTACGTTCATGCATTTGGCAAACACACTTATGCACAGTTGTGTACACTTGCATTCAAGCTATATATATTTATATATTTTCATGCATTCATTGTTGAAACCAATGCATTGTTGCTGATGCAATGCTGTTTGAGCTGCATGTGATTGTCATGTACTATTAAGTCTTCAATGAAAGGTTTAGTTTAATGAAGATTCATTTTAAAGAGATTTTTAATGATGATTTTGCTTCCCCAGCCCGACTGTTGAGCTTTATTAAAGTGGAGTATCTGCAATCAGAAAAATCAGCCTAATTTAAGGCCCCATTTAACCCCTTTGGCAGATTCTATTTAGTTTTTTGTCTTGTTTTAAGCAAAAAAGAATTAAATTTTGATGCATTTTTTTTATTATTTTGCTTCTCAAGTAAATAAAAGATCAAGGAAACTAGTCGACAAAAGAAATTATGGCTTGATTTGTGAAATATTTATAAAAAATAAAGTGAGTTAAAGCTCTGTCGGTGGGGTCAGAAAAATAAACTAAATTAATTTATTTCTCTGACACCATTAAAATGTTTTAAGCTTTTAAGCAAAAACTCATTTTATTTTGATGCATAAAAAAAGACTTGGATCTTTTATTTACTTGAGAAGCAAGATAATGAAAGATATCAAGTTGTTTTGTTGAAAAATGTGTGAAAATGAAGTGAGTTTAAGCTTAAAACAAGAAAAATAAACTGAATTGAATGTGAAAAACTAGTGTGTTTAGTTTTATTGACCCTGGCACTGACAGTTACTTTTTTCAAGTTTTAACCAAAGATACAAAAAAAGTCTTAGTCTCTTATATCAGTTTGCTACTGAAGTGAATGTGTTTCATTAAAATGTTTGTATTGGAAAATGAGACCAAGGTACTTAAATAAGAAGAAGTCATTTTGCAGTGCAAGTTCTGCTTTCTGCTAGTCGGCAAGCATACTTAAGCTAATTCCAGCGTGAACTCATCCGCTGGCTGTGGCCTCCATCTTGGCTCCAGGTCTCCCAGTTTCCCCCTGATCCAGGACTCGGTGTTGAAAGGCAAACTGAATGTGCCCGAGCTCAGAGTCACCCGGCTCATGAACCGCTCCATCTCCTGTACCATGAAGAACCCCAAGGGGGAGCTGTTTAGTTATCCTCCGAACAGCCAGGTCAGCATCCCGTCTTCCCCGACTGCACGCTTTCCTTTCCGAACTTTCTCTCCTCGCTTCTCCATCCCTGTGACCCCTCACTAGGACCTCCAGATTAAACATGGATGCACAGTCCCTCATCCCAGCCCTCCGACACCCCCCTCGCCTAACACGGCTGGCTGGCATCTTTCCCATAATGCTTTGTCTCCGTTAACCCATCAGACTGTGGCTGTCCCGGCGGGCAGGGCCCCTGCGCAGATTACCACCCGCCAGCTGATTGAGTTGTTTTTCTCATCCCAGGCGGGCGGACACTGCAAGAACATCCCCACGCTGGAGTACGGCTTCCTCGTGCAGGTACAGCTTCAGAGACACGCATCACTTCATCCTTTCCCAGAGAACATCCCAACATCACATGCGTGCATGTCCAGGGCTGCGTCTTAGTGAAGCTAAATACAGAGCGGAAATCTCATAAAAGTTCACAATCGTGATGATGCTGATCTGCCAAAAATGTACAGCTTTATTCTGAAAAAATAAAAAATAAAATGAATTAACGCAAGCCTAAAAACTGAAAACCTTATTGAAAAAATAAATTAAATAAGAAAAATATTAAATTTAACTAAATTAGAAAAAACGGAACTAATGATGATTTATTAAATTAAATTAGAAAAAAATAATAATGAAGAATTATTAAATTACATTAGATTAAATCAAATTAAATTAGGAAAAACAAAACAGATATAATGTACACCTAAGGTGATAATACAACAGATGCAAATATTTATTAATGACACAGAAGATTACAGCACCTACCAAAAATGTACATCTTTATTTTGAAACGAAGAAAAAAAAGAAAGAATTAATGCACGCCTTAAAAACCTTATTGAAAAATGAAATAAAATTACAGTAAATAATAAATTAAATGAAATAAAATAAAAAAAATATGAAATTTAAATAAATTATAAAAACTGAATTAATGAAGATTTATTCAATTAAATTAGAAAAAAATAATGAAGAATTATTAAATTAAATTAAATTAAATTAAATTAAATTAAATTAAATTAGGAAGAAAAAAACAGGTGAGGTGATAATACAACAAACTTAAATATTTATTAATGTAATGTACAGCTGCATTTAGAATTTGAAAAATAAAATAATTAAATTAAATTAAAACAAATTGAAAATTAAATTAGAAAGAAAAACAGAATTAATGAATAATTATTAAATCAAATTATAATAAATTAGGGGATAAAAAACTAAATTAATGCACACCTAAGGTGATAAAATAATGTACAGCTTTATTCAAAATCAAATTCAGTTGATAAAATGACAAACTTTAATGTGCATTAATGAAGCACAGGATTAATGCTCCTTACAAAAATGTACATCTTTATTTTTTATGCTTAAAAATTTAATTAAATGTGATAAGTAAGTTTAACCATCATAACCACTTGTATGTTTATCTTTTTCCAGATTTTCATTCTTTAAAGGCTCTCGTTTCTTAAATCTCTTGCAGTTCTTAGTTCAAAAGGAACATGCTGCTGTGTTATGTAGTAAATAAACCTGTAATTATTTCATTACCTTGCTGTTATTACAGTAATAAGCTTTAAGAGGCTGTGCTACAGAGTGAAGAATAACCACAGCTGAAAGATGTTTCAGTAATATTCACAATATAGCATTATACAGCACAGCTACGTTTAGGACACATTCACATTCATTTAAAAGTGATTTTATGAACCCTGATGTTCCCATCTGTGCTGCTTGGGGTTAGTAAGATTTATTAAAGAGATTAACGATGCATTTACTTGATCAAAAGTGACAGTTAAGACATTTATAAAGTTAGAAAAGATAAATGAAATGCTGTTTCATCATATTACACAACAGCTTCGTGATTGGCTCTGTGATTGCGGTGCGCTTCTCTTTGATCTTCCGTCAGCAGCTCATCCTCGTCTCTGTCTTTCCTCCGTTAGATCATGAAATACTCTGAGCAGCGGATCCCTACTCTGAACGAGTACTGCGTGGTGTGTGACGAGCAGCATGTCTTCCAGAACGGATCCATGCTGAAGGTGAGCGTCAGCTTTTGCTCACGCCTAAAGCTGGGTTCTGTGCTCTGATTGGTCGGTTTGTTCCCGCCAGCCTGCGGTCTGCACGAGAGAGCTGTGTGTGTTTTCCTTCTACACGCTGGGAGTGATGTCCGGAGCGGCCGAGGAGGTGGCCACCGGCGCTGAGGTGCGTCATTCCTCTTGTGTTTGTAGTGGATTTAAGAAAGAAATAGCATTAAAAAACCAAGGAAATTACATAAAAAATTATTAAATTAAATTAGAAAAAATAACATACACCTAAAGTGATAAAGTGCAAAAAACTTTAATATTTAAAGTATATGTAAAGCTGTATTTTGAATATTTTTTTAAATAAAATTACATTAACAAATTAAAATAAATAAAAAATATAAAATTAGAAAATTTAAAAAATAATTAATGCACAACTAATGTGATGAAATACTACAAAATTAAATATGCATTAAATTAAATTGAAAATTATTAAATAAAATTAGGCAAAAGCTCCATTAGTTTTTGTAGAATATTTGTGTTTGTAGAAAATTTTAAAAATACAATTACATTAAATAACAAATGAAATGAAATTTAAAATTATTCAGTTAAATTAGAAAAAAGAAAAACTCCTAAAGTGATAAAGTGAATATTTACATAATATGTACAGCTGTATTTTAGATTTAATAAGTTAAATTACATTAAATAAAAAAAATATTCAATTAGAAAAATACAAAAAAAGAATTAATGCACACATAATGTGAAGAAATACTACAAAATTAAATATGCATGAAATTAAATTAAATAAAAAAATTATCAAATTACTCACAAGCTCCATTCATTCGTCTCATGTGCTCGTGTGTAGAGTATTTGTGTTTGTAGTGAATTTGAAAAATAAAATGACATTAAATAACAAATTAAATTAAATTAAAATGTATTCAATTAAATTAGAAAAAAAGGTGATCAAATGCAAAAAGCTTAAAGATTTAAAGTATATGTACAGCTGAATTTTTTTTAATTAGATTACATTAACAATTGAAATTAAATAAAATAAAAAAATATTAAATTAGAAAAAAAACAATTAATGCACACCTAATGTGATACTAAATACTACAAAATTAAATATGCATGAAATTAATTAAATTATTAATTAAAAGTTATTAAATGAAATTAGACAAAAGCTCCATTCATTGGTGTTGTGTGGTGCGGTGTAGTGTCTGCAGAGTAAATGTGGTGTGATGTTGATCTTCAGGTGGTGGATCTGCTGGTGGCCATGTGTCGCGCTGCTCTCGAGTCGCCTCGTAAAAGCATCATCTTTGAGCCGTATCCATCTGTGGTCGACCCCAATGACCCCAAAACCCTCGCCTTCAACCCGAAGGTGACCGTCTTGCACTCATATGAGCTATAGTTTGATCTGTTACTCATCAGTATAAACGATTCGAGACACATCTGTGTCCCTCGAGCTCAAAAGCAGTCATCAGTATTACAGGAATATTTGTAGCAATAGACAACAATACAAGCAGCAAGGGGCGTAACCTTTCCGTCACATGCTTGAGGTATTCGGCCAATCACAGCGCACTAGATAGCTGGCCAATCAGAGTACGCCTCGCTTTTCAGACTGATGAGCTTTGTAACAATCGATGTGTTTCAGAAAGGAGAAACAATAATGTGGGAAACTACTGAACTACTTTGAACCACAAACCACATAAACACATTTCATTGCACCAAATACACCAAATAATGTGTAGCCGCATCATGTGACCCCTTTAAGTAAATGTGTCTTGATTTAGTAATGTTTGTACTGAAAAACACTGAGTAAGAAAATTATTTTCTGCAGTGTATTAACATTCAAATCAACACGACTTCAACTTTAACCTGGATCAAACCTTTCCTTCCTTGTGTGTGTGTGTGTGTGTGTGTGTGTGTGTGTGTGTGTGCGTGCGTGTGTGTGTGTGTGTGTGTGTGTGTGTGTGTGCGTGTGTGCGTGCGTGCGTGTGTGTGTGTGTGTGTGTATGTGCGTGCGTGCGTGTGTGTGCGTGTGTGTTTGCATGTGTGTGTATGTGTGTTCATGTGTGCGTGTGTGTGTGCATGTGTGTGTTCATGTGTGTGTGTGTGTGTGTGTGCATGTGTGCGTGTGTGCGCGTATGTGTGTTCATGTGTGTGTGTGCATGTGTGTGTTCATGCGTGTGTGTACATATGTGTGTTCACATGTGTGTGCGTGTGTGTGTGTGCATGTGTGTGTTCATGCGTGTGTGTGTGTGCATGTGTGCATGTGTGTGCGTATGTGTGCGTGTGTGTGCGTATGTGTGTTCATGCGTGTGTGTGTATGTGTGTATGTGTGTTCACATGTGTGTGCGTGTGTGTGTGTGCATGTGTGTGTTCATGCGCGTGTGTGTGCATGTGTGCGTGTGTGTGCGTATGTGTGTTCATGTGTGTGTGTGTGCATGTGTGTGTTCATGCGTGTGTGTGCGTATGTGTGTTCACATGTGTGTGTGCGTGTGTGTGCGTATGTGTGTTCATGTGTGTGTGTGTGTGTGTGTGTTCATGTGCGTGTGTGCGTGCGTGTGTGCCTATGTGTGTTCATGTGTGTGTGTGTGTGTGTGCGTGTGTGTGTTCATGTGTGTGCATGCGCATGCATGAGTGTGTGTGTGTGTGTGTGTGATTATTGCACTGCTCCTGTGCCGAACAGAAGAAGAATTATGAGCGTCTGCAGAAAGCTCTAGACAGTGTGATGTCTATTCGGGAAATGACGCAGGTACTGTGGCAGAATGCAAGATAAACAAATCTGTTCATTTAATATTTCATCATATCTCTTTTATTGTCCAGAATTAGACAGCTTTTAGTCAGTCTCCTTGCCAAAGAATGATCCTTAAATCTTTTGTATTATTAAATCATACAAAGACTGAATTAAAGTTGAAACAAGAATGATATTGGTGAATGAGTTGTGTTTTTCTGTAGCTGTATCTGTATTTCAGGGCTCGTATCTAGAGATCAAGAAGCAGATGGATAAACTGGATCCTCTGGCTCATCCGTTACTGCAGTGGTGAGTTCATTAGCAGCAGGCCGGGTATTACACTGATTTTACCACAGGCCGTTCTGATGGTTTATTGTCTATCTCTGCAGGATCATATCCAGTAACAGGTCTCATATTGTGAAGCTGCCGCTCAGTAGGGTAAGATGAACTCTTTTTCTAACTTTTATGAGCTTGCATCTGTTCATTTACACTTCTGTGTTTTCTGTGTATAGCAGCTGAAGTTCATGCACACATCTCATCAGTTTCTGCTGTTGAGCAGCCCGCCTGCAAAAGAAGCTCGATTTCGCACCGCAAAGAAGCTCTACGGCAGCACCTTCGCCTTCCAGTGAGTCTCAGTGACCTGCAGACACACACACACACACACACACACATGACTGTTGCATTGACAGTTTGGTGTGGACTTTGATCGAATAAATGCAGTCTTGGTTTTGTTTCAAAAGCGATAAATTATAATGTCTCCAGTATGATAAAAAAACTGCCTTCAGGAAATGCAAGCGATGGAGTGCTACATTCTTATTCGTTTCATTTAGCTGACACTTTTAACCAAAGCGACTTACAATTGCTCATATGTCAGAGGTCGCACGCCTCTGGAGCAACTAGGGGTTAAGTGTCTTGCTCAGGGACACATTGGTGTCTCACAGTGGATTCGAACCCATGTCTCTCACATCAAAGGCATGTGTCTCATCCACTGCGCCATCAACACCCCACATGTTGCATTACTTTTTGAATACAAACTTCATTTTAAATGCAAATTACATTTTAGATACAAATTACTTTTTAAATAAAAATTACATTTTAATTGCAAATTACATTTTAGATACAAATTACTTTTTAAATTCAAATTACATTTTAGATACAAATTTTATTTTAAATACAAACTACATTTTAATTGCAAATTACATTTTAGATACAAATTACTTTTTAAATGCAAATTACATTTAAGATACAAATTTTATTTTAAATACAAACTACATTTTAATTGCAAATTACATTTTAGATACAAATTAATTTTTAAATGCAAATTACATTTTAGATACAAATGTTATTTTAGATACAAATCTTATTTTAAATACAAACTACATTTTAATTGCAAATTACATTTGAGATGAAAATTACTTATAAATGCAAATTACATTAATATCACAAACTACATTTTTTATACAAATTACATTTTGATTGCAAACTGCATTTTAAATACAAACTAAATTTTAATTGCAAATTACATTTTAGGTATAATTTTTATTTTAAATATAAACTAACTTTTGATTGCAAATTACATTTTAAATGCAATCTAGATTTAGATTTCAAACCACATTTTGATTGTAAACAAAAATTTTCTTTTTTTAATATAATGGGAGGTTTCTATTTTGGTGCATGGTTCAGTGTAGCAACTGTATTTTTTACTCTCTCTTTGTTTTGTGCTAAAGATCATTACTTTTAGAATAGCTGCATTTTACATGAAAAAAGGTCCAAAGTATCCCAAAGCACACATCTGATCTTCTGTTGAGATATATCTTTATATTTTTCTTATTTGATTGAATTCAACAAGCAAAGTCGTGCAATAAAGTAAAAATGTTTATATATTTTTTTTTAAGTTTAAATTTTGTTCATTTTAGAAAAAAACATGAATTTTAAACATGAGTTTTAAACCTTAAATCAGCCAAGAAATCAGATTTAGAAGCTGCTGATCAGGTTACTATTCAGAGCTTTCCTACAGAGAAATAATATCAAGAGAATCAAAAATAATGACAGGGTTATATCGGGTGCAGACTTATAAATGTGGTATAAATTTAAACACCCCCCCTGGAAAACACGTCAGGTTTTTTTGTGCTATTTCTGTGCTGTTTTTATGAACACATTTACACTTTTAGAACTTGAGAGAAATAAAAGTCATTCAAAAACAGCCAACGAAAGACTAGCATAACTCAGAAATATCTCCAGACGTCTGTGTTTAAAAATACACCAATGCCAGATTCAGCGAACAGCTGCGTTACATCATACTGCACAGGTCATCAGATTTTTTCAGTCAAGCTTTTAAAACTGAATTTTGACATCCCAAAACTCACAAGCATGATACTAGGATGTCTCTCGGTGTTATTTTGGTCTGTGGGATGTTTTTTCTCTTGTTTTATCATCACTCGTTTCTCTCTCTAGTGGCTCCCATATTGAGAACTGGCACTCGGTTCTGAGGAACGGACTGGTCAATGCTTCTTATACTAAACTGCAGGTATGTATAAGCCATCAGTCAGCTGACCTCAGACGCAGCTCCTCATTGGACAGCTCATGTTCTCTGACGTCCAGATGATCTGTTCTACTTCCTGTAGTAAAGGATGGATGGATGTGATTGGCTGCGTTACTTCACAGTGTGTGCTGTATAGTGCTGACTCTGGGGGAGTAGGAAGGGAAACATTGCAACATTTCAAACAGTAATCTGCAACATTGTTTCACTCAAACCTCGTTTCCTTTTTCAGTAGTTTTCTCTTGTTTTCCAGAACAGATATCTAAACATTCTTACGTCAAGATACATTTACTTGAGATAAACAATGACATGAAGATACCAATCGAATGGGGTCAGAAAAATAAATTTAATTCAAAATTCACAAAAGATTATTTTTATGTCACTTAAAAATAAAAATAATATTTACATTAAAAATAATATTTTTATGTTTTTTTTTTCTTGTCACTTACATTTGATGATCAGAAAAGAGAACTTCTTATCTTTTTGTTGTAATTTTTCATCTTGATCTAAGATTATTTGTACTAGGAAACAAAACATTTTTGTTTTGTTTTTTTGTTTTGTGCAGCGCCATGAGAGGCATCCACTTATCATTTTTTAAATAAAAATTTATTATGCATTTTTAATTCAATTCAGTGTAGACATGGATGTTTAATTCTTAGCTAAATTATTTCTTATAAAATTTTCCTTTAAATTATTATTATTATTTTTTTATTCAAGTACAAATATCTCAACATTCAAGAAACATTTACTTGAAGTAAAATGACATAAAAAGTCAAAATTATCAAATGGATTAAAATTAAGTTTTTTTATATTTAAAACAAGGAAAAATATCAGTTAGTGGGGTCAGAAAAATGGACTTAATTTAAAAAGGAAAACTAGTTTTATTTTCTGAAAGGTCAATATTTTTTCCTGTTTTCAAGTGTACAATTTTCTAAGTTTTTCAAAAAAATAAGACTTGTCTTTGTACTGATATTTTGTATCTTTTTTTAAGAATGTTTAGATTTGTGTTCAGTGAGTGGCATCCTCTTATCATGCTGGAAATACATTTATTTAGCATTTTTTAGTGTAAAAATGAATGCACTTTTGTCAGACTGATCAAATAATGTTACAAATCATGGCAGATTTGACTTGCGTTTCGTTCATCACACTGGAAATGAAAGGTGAAGTTGCATTGTACTGTTAGATGGGAGTATCCTGTTGTGAACAGATGAATAAATCTGTCTCTCAAGCTTTGCTTTATGCACTTCACTGAAGACTGTGAGATCAGTGGTGTTTGATGAGGGTTTGTGTTCAACACCGAAGATGAAGCTTACCAGCAAAATCCTCCTGCAATGATCTTTTTATATTTCTTCAATTCCATATCTGTCCTTTTCATGTCATCTGGTGCTTGTGATGTCATGCATTTCTTTCTCGTCTCTCATGAGACTGTAGGTTAATAATGCATGCTCATGCATCTTCATTGGAAACCATATTCATCATCATCATCATCATCATCATCATCACACCTGTTGTTTCCTCACGCTTTCCTCCATCTCCCACGACGCTTTCTTCTTCATTCACTGAATGCATCCCATCAGACGTCTGTGTCTTGCTGTGATTCTCCGGCTCACAGCTCCGATGTGAAAGCGTTTCTGACGTGTTTCTCTTCTTTCACGGGGAGCGTGTGCGGAGCGTGTAACTCTCTCCTCCTCTTCTTCTTCTCTTTCATCAAAGCTGCACGGAGCAGCGTACGGGAAGGGCATCTATCTGAGCCCCATTTCCAGTATTTCCTTTGGATACTCAGGTAGGATCCAGACCCGTGTCCTCTGTGTTTTTCTGTGGGTTCCTCATCACATCTCAGTCTGTTTTCTGATTCATATGTTGTGTGTGGACACTCTTTTTGAATCTGGGATGTTTTTGTTGTTGTTGTTGTATGTGCTGAATTGCTTTCCACAGTGCAAGCGATCAGTATTTCGTCTAAAACTATCCTTGAAACAACATACTTTTACCTCGTTAGCAAAGTCTAAGCTAATCTACCTTTTGTTGATTTCTTCCACTTTTAATTTTTGTCTTATTTTTGCAGTGCAAATACCTCAATATTTTTAAATCGCTACATGTCTTTAAGAGATGTATATGAGATCAGATGATTGCTGTTGTGTGTGTTCAGGAATGGGGAAGGGCCAGCATCGCATGCCCACTAAAGATGAGTTAGTGCAGCGATATAATCGAATGAACACACTGCCACAGGTACGACATTAAAACATGTGCCCTGTGCTGGCCGTCTCGGAGCATTCATCTGTTATGTGTCCTTCAACAGAGTCGACCCATACAGTCACGCTTCCTCCAGAGCAGGAACTTAAACTGCATCGCTCTCTGTGAAGGTAAAACACCTCCGATCTCATCTGTCAGGTTTGGAAATGCATTGCTGAGAACTTCATTTGAACGACTTTAAATATTTAGATTTTTTTTGCACGCTCAGATTCCAGATTTTCACATGATATTGATATTGTCAATGATGCATTAATCTCAGTTTTGAAAAATGTGAACCTTACGTCACATGTAGCATGATCGATTCTCTTGTGTTGGGTTGCATGGTGATGTATGAGATGACTGTGTTTGTGTTTCTGTGCTGACAGTGATCACATCCAAAGATCTGCAGAAACATGGAAACATCTGGGTGTGTCCGGTGTCTGACCACGTCTGCACACGCTTCTTCTTCGTGTGAGTGTCTCTACGGAAGCCCACTGAGGCCATGCACTTGCACTCTCTTGTTCTCTTGTGATCTCAATTTATTTTTATTATGAACTTGTCATAAAATGTTATGCATGTAAAAAGGCTGTTTTCTGATGATCAACGTTTTTTTAAAATGTATTTTGTGTGCTAGAATTAAATAACTTTATTTTAATATCACTATTGCAGTATTAATTTAATTTAAATTTTTTGATTTTCCATTTATTTTTGTAATTTTAGTTTAATTTTTTTTTTTTTTTTTTGCAGTTTTTAGTTCATGTACATCTAAATCATTTTTATTAATTTCATTTTTGGTTTTTGTTATTTTAGTACATTAAGTAAAACTAAATTGAAATGAGAAATTATTCCACAGTTTCTGGGGTCAGAAAAATAAACTTCATTCAAAAGAAACACAAGATTATTTTTCTTGCCCCACTGTCTTTAATTTTAAGCAAAAATCACTTAATTTTGACGCTTTATTTGACTTTTTTTGACTTAATATCTATATATATATAAAAATAATTAGTTACCTTTAGTTACTAGTGTTATTTTTAGTATTGTTTATGAATTTTTTAGAATTTATTGATTAGCTTTTATTTTTATTTGATCTCATATTAGCTTAATTTTTATTTCAGTTTCAGTTTTAGTCATTTTAATACTTGAACTTATTTAATTTCAGTTCGTAGCCAATGTAACATGTTTAATTTTGATTTGTTTTCAAGTTCTTCATCTGTTATTATATTTCATTTCAATGCAAAATGAATGCACTAATAGTCTACTTTCAGAAGATGAGCGATGTAATTTCAAGTATTAGCTGTGTGTGTGATGTGTGTGTCAGGTATGAGGACGGTCAGGTGGGAGACGCAAACATCAACACACAGGAGCCCAAGATCCAGAAGGAGATCATGCGTGTGATCGGCACCCAGATCTACTCCAGCTGAGGGCCTTCCTTTCCTCCGCTCTGTCCATCTCTGCTTTCTTTCTTCCTGTCTTTCGCAAGGGATGCGGGATGAGATGAAGGAAATCTTCAGGATAAGCCCCGCCCACAACCCTTTGACTTCCCACAGAGCCGCCGCCGCCGCCGCTGTCAATCAAAAGCAGACGGGCGCCTGATTGGACGAGACGGAACTCACCAGAGTGTGATGTCACATCTGTCACTCTTAATATCTGTACACGTAAAACCAAGAAACTCCTTTCAAATGTTTACTGTGTTTTTTTGCGTCTCTGGATAGTAGATGATGAACCTGTGCGTTTTATTGTGTTCGTATCTTCTTCATCTTTCTCCTCCGCTGCTCTTTCTGAATGATGACATGTATTAATATCCCAGATGGAGTTTCCTCCTGACATTAATTTCCCGTCTTTTGTTGCTCGGCTCCGCTGAGAGGACGGGGACACGTCGTTTCTCATGTTTATGCTTTTTGGTGACGTCGTCTGAAAGCTTTATTTCAGACATTCCCGAGTGCTTGAGAGGGATTTCCACAGAGCTCTGGCTTTATAGGAAGATGCACGCTAGCAGTCAAACATTTGGACACATTATTTATTCTATTTCCACACGTTACAATAAGAGTAAAGTGTGCAAACGCTGAAATCAAAAAAAGTTAGCGTGCAATGCAAGTTGCAATCGTCTCGTCTTGATGTGCTTTGCATCAAAAGGCTTTAAAAATGATTATAGTAGATGCATAATAAATAAAAATGCATGCATCAGAAAAAAGGTTAATTAAAAAGTTGCACGCCATTCAGAACGAGCCAAAGCAAAAATGAGTAATAAACCAGATCATGAGAACTTAGATTTATTAAATCTAATTCTGAATCGTGCAATTGTTGATTGATTTATGACAGTCACTCATTGTTTGTGGATGTCGTAAAAATAAAATCAAGTCAAATAAAAATGCATTGCACATTGAAATGTCATGCCACTTGTCGTCCAGTTTGTGATCATCTTTATGATTTGTTTTTGTAATATTCTAAACATAACTTACTAATCATAACCTGCCAGTGTGGCTAGTGAGTTATGTGTTAACCTGCATGGCAGGTGTTGCATGGATAAATCATTTATACCATATTCCATAAAAGAGAAAGAGAGAGAATTTTAATAAAATAAAAAAAAGAAGTATATGATTGATTTCAGTGATTTAATCAGATGTGTTGTGTCCAGGTGTTTGACTTCTGGTGTTTGTGCTGATTCTGTTGGATCTCTCTGGTGTTGGTGGGATTGTAAATGATTTGATGAGGGTCCTGCACTGATTCTCTCGCCTCATGCACCTTTTCTTCTGGATCTGTGTTGGACCTGAAGGAGGCTGTACATAATGAAGGACAGGAGGAATGCGTTCTCTGGTTGTTTCTCTTTGCTCACGCTGTATGAACTGATCCTGATGAACTGAATTAATAAAGAGAGGTTTTTTTTGCACAATTTTATATTTCTCTCTCATGTTCATTGATGCAGATGATGTGTTTTTTCAATGCAGTGTTGTCTTTTTTACATCAGGTCCGCTTCACTTCTCTCGAGTGGACAGCGATTATTTGCTATAAATGTCACATTAGCAAAAGATTCTCAGGTAAATCTGTGATGAACTGCCTGTGTTTTGCAATATTCAGTTATCATCAGCGTTAGATTAGAAATGTCCTATTTTCTCTGCTTTGCAGCCTTCATTCATTTAATATTTTAAGTTTGGGAGCTTTATCATCAGTCTAGTTTCATCAGTGAGTAATACACACATTTTCTTTTCAGATATTCTGAGTGTATTTGCATTAAATGTTTTATTAGTAAATTTATTCATGAAAATATTGTAGTAAAAAAAATTTTTTTTTAATGTATGTATATATATATATATATATATATATATATATATATATATATATATATATATATATATATATATATATATATATATATATATATATATATATATATTAGTAAAGTATTAAATAAAATGTTCCTAGTTTAAATTTTGAAGTAAAAATATTATGATTTGTTTAGTAAAAACTTTGGGGTTTTTTTAGTGCTTTTTGATATTTTCCAGTGAATTTTCACTAAATATGTAAATTAAATATTAACTTACAATTTATAAAAGTATAATCAATAAATTTTGTTTAGTAAAAACTTTTGTATTTTTTAAGTAATTGTGATATTTTTTTGTGCATTTCCAATAAATAGTTTAAATAAAATATTAAATTACATTTTCTTATTAATATTAGTATATCATTTTTAGTCAAAATAATTAGTTAATTTTTTTTTACTTTTTTAGTAATTTATTTTGTTTGTGTGTGTGTGTGTGCATTTTCCCTAAATATTGTGCAAATTAAATATTAAATTCCATTTTCTTGGTATAAAAAAAGTATTTTTTTTTTTTTGTAAATCGGATCATTTTTAGTGGATTTTTCAGTAAACATTGTGTAAATTAAATAAGGGAGCAAAATTAAACATGTCTGTGTCTATAGTGTCTACAGAATCAAGAACTATATCTGAACAACTTTAAAGATGATTTTCTCAATATTTAGATTTTTTTTGCACACTCAGATTTTCAAATAGTTGAATCTCAGCCAAATTTCATCTGATCCTAACAAACCACACATCAATGGAGAGATGATTTATTCAGATTTCAGATGATGTATAATCTCAATTTCGAAAAATTTACCCTTATGACTGGTTTTGTGCTCCAGGGTCACATGACTACAGAATAGAAAAACTTCATCAAGCGTCCAGCAGCTGCTCTCCACTAGAGGGAGCTCAAGCGCTGTAAATCTCTCTCTCTCTCTCTCTCTCTCTCTCTCTCTCTCTTTCTCTCTCTCTCACTTACTCTCTCTCTCACTCTCTCTCTCTCTCTCTCTCTCTCTCTCTCTCATCATCCGACTTCATTTCTTCTGTAAAACACACACAAAAAAGGTGCTTATATTTTAATTATATGACCTTATGAGACTAAAAATGTGTGGTTTAACAACCTTTTACACCCAAAGGCGCGCAAAATATATTTACAGTACTGCTGCAATCATGACAAAGCTGCTTGTTTTCCAACTTTTCATTAATAATTGATACATTTATATATTAAAATTATTATATATATTTAATTTTGTATGTTTTTATGGTCTCAATTAGACTATTTTAATATATTAGTAATAATATTGTATGAATAAAAAGTTTTAAAATAATACTATATAGTTTCGGTTTATATTTTATTTAATTTATATTAGATTTCAATATATCAATTATAATGTACATGAAATTTATCTATTAATATTAATGATTTATTAAATCATTTAATTCATAAATTATTAATATTTAAACATATTTGAGAGAGAGAGAGAGAGCAGATGTCTCTCTGCTCATGTCATCCATTTCTTTTTTAATCATTTATTTCTCACTTAATCAGTTTTTGTGGTGCTTTGTGTGGTGTATGTCTCTGAAGTATTGTGCTTGTGTCTTTGTCTTTGCTTTAATTGGTTTTGGATTAATTCCGGCGTCTTCAGAGACGATCCTAATTCCCTATTATTTCCTCTCCGCAAACACAGTCTTATCCATCAGTCCCTATTATTTCCCTTTTCTTTATTTGTTTTGCTCAGACATCACATGAGGTCAGTGATCTGAACCCGAGAGTAAGAGCAGCGTTTGTGCTCCAGACATGAGTTATTCCTCAAAGCATGTGTTTTTACTTGTCCTCGTTGTTTCCTCTAGAAGATCTATATACTGTAATATCCAGTGCAATTAGATTAGAATGAATCGTTTCGCTGCATGTTTGTTTTAATATCATCATAAATCGACTTACACTAATACAGCCGCACATTGAGTTCTTGTGAGGGAAGCTTTAAACAGAAAGTTTTGCTGAACTGGATAATTCCCTATTAAGGATTAACTAATAATCATAACAATGGAGGCGTCTGAAACCGCCTTGAAACACAAAGACAGATTACAACGGCACACAACACAGCTCACACTTTCAAACTCGGACAATGAAGTCGAGGTGAAACTACTCACTATAATTGCAGAATATGAGCTATTTCTTAGTGCCACAGGATATGTAATGACTGGATCTATAGGACAGAAGTGAATTTCATTATGGCAAGGTTTTTGAAATGATGCATTGCCTAAAACAGCAGCATAAAACAAGCTGAAGTAGGCTACATAAAACAAACACATTATTTATCTTTTAGGAAAGTAAATAAAGTCTATTTCATATTATCTTAAGGAGGATGCATGAAAACTGTAAAGAAATGATTGGGAGAACCAGGCGACTTCTGTTCCAGCCTTCCAGACAAAAGTAAAAAAAAAAAAAAAAACATCTGTACATCTTCATATCATCTCCATCTGTCAGCAATATTAAAGAAACACTCAGATCTAATGGTGTTATTTAAGAATCCTCTCAGGACCAGTTCTTCTTCATCACATGCAGACAGAACGAGAGGATTTAATTCTGTCTTAAAGTCAGCATGAATCTGTATTCACTTCCATGGTCTGACGCGTTTCACACACACACACACACACACACACACACTCTCTCTCTCTCTCTCTCTCTCTCACTTAGAGCCCTGAGTGTGTGTACTTGTTTTGAATATACTGTGTGTGTGTGTGTGTGTGTGTGTGTGTGTGTGTGTGTGTGTGTGTGTGTGTGTGTGTGCGTGTGTGTGTGTATGTGTGTTGTGTTGTGTTTGTGTGTGTTTGCTGTTGTCTGATGCCGTCAAGCATGATTTCCTCAGTGTTTCCTTGATTAACACACACTCATGTAATTGTTATGACACGCATGTGAGATGGACTGTGATGGATTGTGACACTCTCTCTCTCTGTCTGTCTCTCTCTCTCTCTCTTTCTCTCTCTCTCTCTCTCTCTCTCTCTCAGCAGATGAAGTCATTCGCTCTGGTCCTCTATGACAGCTAAAGGTGAACATATGTACATTACAGTAAGAGATTCTGAATGATATCAGAGGAAATTAAATGTCTGATGTCATTATTACAGACTGTAGACCCAGACGTCCAGCGCAGACCTCAGATCACAAAATCACCTTCATCACTTCAAACCAATAAAAAAAAAAAAACAGGAAAAGTATGACAGTAGAAATACAGTATCGCTGTTTCAGGTATTAGAGGATTTCATGTTGTTTTATAACTTATAACAGTATTTGTTGTGATATAATGTTAATATACCAAGCTATTTGAACCACCCAAATCTGCTTTGTACCTTCAGATGAACCATAATAATGAATAAAGTGTTAAAACAGAAACCGCACGATGAATCTGAAGGCCAGTGTAAGTCAGCTGTCCATAAAATAAATCTAGTATTTGTTTATAGATATGATCCTCAAAACACACGTAAAGCTAAAATAATGAACTAAAATATATTAAATGTTAACATTTTAAATATTAAAAACACCTTAATGAAAGTGATTACACAAATAAGAAGAAACAAAAATGTAATAAAATATAATTTTTACTGTAAAATATAGTGATTGATCATAATTTTTACTTCTAAAATCCATTTCATGTATGCTATTTTACATTAAAATGACATGACATTTAACCATTTGCATGCTTTTCAGAGTATATGGAAAGGTAACCTACCGTTTTCTCTGTAAATTATATGGTAATTTATAGTTTTTGTTTTACTTCCAAACATCATCAACTTTCTAGTATTTTCCCGAAAAATTACATAAAGTCTGATGTTTCTTTGTAAACTGTAAAATGTATATTATGTGGTAGTTTTCACTGGCAAAAACCATAAACATTACAGTATTGTACCGCAAAATAGCATACAATCTGATATTTAACCATTTAGATTTTCCACTGCATATAATAAGGAAATCTGCTGTTTTTACTGTAAATTTTATGGTTATTCATACATTATTCATATACAGTTTTACAAAAAAGGAAAATCATACGGCAATTCATCGTTTTTACTATATAAAATCAAAATAAGTTTAAAATAAGTAAATAAAATAAAAACGCCTCGAACACTAGCTTGCTTTATTTTGGATAAAAGTGACTTCTAAATGTAAAACTGACAGTATTTTACTGTAAAATTACATACAATCTTATGTTTAACCATTTAGAGCTAACGTTTAGTTTTTACAGTAGAAATGTTTTGCAAACTTTTTGCAGTGCACTCGTCCTCTCTCTTTGTTCCCCCTCAAATCCTAATTTTGTTTACTAAATGCATGCAGTATTTGAGAGTGTCAAAGCGAACAGAAGTGGTGTGATTAACTGTAGCAGAGCCGAATCCAGCCGGCGCATGATTTAGCTCATTATAGCGGTGTTTTCTCATCTCTGTCTCGTCTGCTTCAGAGGACCAGGGGCCGGCAGCCGGAGAGGATTGTGGGATTCATTAGCTGGATGACTCATGGCAGTGTGGGTGACCTCTCGTGTGTTTGTCTTTCATGGATTTATTTTTTTTTTTCTGCGTCCTGCTGGAGGCATTAAGGGTCGGACGGAGTCTAAAGAGAACAGCGGATGCTTTAAACAGATCGCTCTGATGTCGCTGCACAAATGAGCTCTGAATGTGTGGATGTGCAGGACATATGAAAGCAAACCATCAACTCAGACAGACTGTGTTTGTGTGGAGATCAGTGTAGACCACAGAACAGTTTGTACTCGGGAAAGAGCTAAATCGAATTTAAGCACATCATCATTTGATACAAGTACAAATAGATACAGTCCTAAATTGAAAAAAAATGCAATATTGTGATATATTATTACAAATTGTTTTTAAATGTATTATACTTTAAATGATCTTTTATTTCTGTGATGCAAAGCTGAAGTTTTAGGATCATTATCACATGATCCTTTAGAAATCATTCTAATATGATGATTCATGATCAAAGTTGGAAACAGTTCTGCTGCTTAATATTTTTTGAGCATGTGATACTTTTTAGTATACTTTGATGAATAAAATGTAAAAAAAAAAAAAAAAATCTATGTTTTTAAAATATTAATATTTTGTAATAACAATATACACTACTGGTCAGTAATTTGGGGTCAGAAATTTTTTTTCTTTCTTTTTTTTAAATAAAATCAATACTTTTATTCAGCAAGGATGTGTTAAATTGATAAAAAGTGATAGTAAAGAAAATATATTATTAGAATATATATTATTAGAATTTTTTATTTTTATTTTGAATAAATGCAGTTCCTTTTACCCTTTTATTGATCAAATATATTAGACAGCAGAACTGTTTCCAACACTCATAATAAATCAGAATATTAGAATGATTTCTAAATGATCATGTGATCGACTGATGTTACATGTGACACTGAAGGCTGGAGGAATGATGCTGAAAATTCAGCGCTGCATCACAGGAATAAATTATTTTTTTAAAGTATATTCAAACAGAAAACTATTATTTTAAGTTGTAATAATATTTCACAATATTACAGTTTTTTCTGTATTTTTGATCAAATAAATGCAGGCTTGATGAGCAGAAGAAACATCTTTCAAAAGCATTAAAAATAGTAATGTTTCCAAACTTTTGGTCTGTACTGTATACGTGTATATATATGTATAATTATGACAGTATTTTTGGGAAACCCTCATAATTGAATATAATATATTAAACAATAGGAGTCTAGGTAAATTAATACATATTTAAAAAAAACAAAAATTCTGACAAGTTCAGACCCTACACTGAAATTATATATCATCTAATATTATTTCTAAGCTCTGAAAATTATTGATTTTAATGCATAATTTAAATCTGGATGTGTTCATAATGGACTTGTAGTGTATACTGCACAAAAACATCTGAATAGTGCTGACTGTACTTTAAAAATACTATGAAACAGAACACATTATATAATGCTAAACCACTCCGATATGTAGTTAAAATCGGATTCAGATCTGATTTCTGGAAATACAGTTCAGTTTGAACAGATTGCATTCTAATGCTTATTACTTTGGCAGCTAATATAGATAAAGCACATGCCAGATTCCTTCACTCGCAATGAGGACAGACATAACATCAGATTTAAATAAGATGCAATCAACAAGTAAATGTTGTGCGAAGCCAGTGGGTTCTGTGTGAGTGTGAACGCCTCTGTCATACAGGTGTCTGTCTTTACATGCGTTTAGGATGCAATGATCACATCCCAGCGGAGGATCACACAAAATCACAAGCAAAATGAACCACACGGGTGCCAAATTAGCAATGCCTTTATGCAAATGATAGCCTCTGATGCTTTTGATGAGGAGAGCCGTTATGTTTCTACTCCAGCTCAGCTCATAAAACACGGCAGGATCCGTTTAGAAACGACACGAGAAGGAACAAGAGAAAAGCTCCGGCAGATTTGTGCTCCCTGAGGTGATCTGGCACTGAAACGAATTGCAATAATCGTTAAGAAGCGATGGAATCAAGAAAGTCATCTGTTGAACAGCAAGCACACAAGTGTCTGTATATGTGTCCCTGTTCAGGATCAAATATGAGCATAAGAGCTTTTCTCAGATACAAATCAATTCAGAAGTATCATCTATTTTCACACTCTTTATTTTTCTAGTAGTTGAGCCACTAGTAAGTGTTCAGGTTGCTGTTTATGTTCAGTAGTTGTTATTATTATTATTGCATGTGGTTGAGTTCAGCACCACGGACAGCTGCTGCATGTTTAATATGCCATCTAATATCTGAATGATGCCAGACATTAACAGATGATCGGGATTATCTTCAAAAGACAGACGATAAAAATAATCATATTCAGTTTAATAACAGAGAGAAGTTTCTTAGCCCTAAATGAATTCTGTATATTGGCACATACGAACATTTGAGATGCAGGAGCCAAGTTTATGTTTTTACAGAAGATCAGTGTAGAATTATCACTAAATTAATTTAAAAGCACACATGTAAGATTTTATACCATGGAAGAGTTATTTAAATATCATTTAGATATTATTATATATTTTCTAATTAATATTTTGAATGTTTTTATTTTATTTTTCAGGATTTTAATTTTAGTTAAAGTTTTAATAATAATAATAATGATTAATTTTTATTTATTTTATTCAGATATAGTTATTTTAGTACATCAAGTTAAACTAAATTAAAATGAGAAATGTTGCCTCGGCCACTAGCTAAAATAAAAAATTTTTTTTTTACTTTTTTAACGTTTATTTTATTTCAAGTGACAAAATATTTTTTTTTATAGATTACATTTTAGTTTCAGTTTTATTTAACTATAATAACCCTATGGTATCAGATTATAATAGCATGGTACTGAATGATTAACATGATTTATACTGTAGGCCTAATTACTGTACATAGAAAAATACCATGATAATATCACAATGTGGTACTGCAAAAGGTTATAAACAAACAATTTTATTTTATTGATTTAAAATGTAAATAATGAAGCTTAAAGGAGGCTCAAGCATGAATTCATTATCTTATTCTGCACTGTAAATATTAAAATAAAAATTATTTTTGAAAAAAATATTTCTGTTGTTGTGTTTTTATTCTGCTGTGTTGTAGAAATAGCTATAAACAGTATGTCTATTATTAATTTTAGGTATTGGAGTGAATTAAGCTAAACTGGGACTCCTCTTGCCATTGAGTTGACTGGGAAAAAAATGTCAGAATTCATCCTTATTTCAGGTATTTGAACTATTTTAGAGTTTATTTATATACCCACCAATTATAGTGTTAAGGCTGCCAAACACAACTTCACAAACATGTTATTTTTATAAAAATCGCTCCGTGTTTTGAGATTCAAGCCTTTAAACGCCGTACAAACATTCGTCTCGTAGCTCCGCCCACTACGAGCACCTTCACTCACGCCGCACTGTGATTGGCCGGCCCGGGCTTGTTATGCAAATGAGCCGCGAGTCTCTTCAAAAGGCGCGGTCTGACGTCACGAGTCATAGTGGCAGCTGACACGCGTGGAGAGAGACAGATGGAGAAAGTGAAAGAATCCTGAGGAGAGAAAACGCAAGAAGATTAAAACCAAGAGAGGAGCGTAAAGCAGTGATAGAGGGAGAGGAAGAGAAAGAAAGAGAGAAAGAAAGAGAGAGGAGGAGTGGATGGTAGAGAGCCGGAGACACAGCGCGCCGGAGGGAGAAAGATGGCCTCGGTCACGGCGGAGAATGGCTTCAGCACCGCGGACAGCTCCGGTAGAATGAACGGACTCAACAGCGCGATCCCGATGAAAGATCACGACGCCATCAAGCTCTTCATCGGTCAGATCCCGCGCAACCTGGACGAGAAAGACCTCAAGCCTCTGTTCGAGGAGTTCGGAAAGATCTACGAGCTCACGGTGCTCAAGGACCGGTTCACCGGGATGCATAAAGGTCGGACTTGGCTTTCTTTCTCTTCCTTTAAATTATCCTGTGTGTGTGTGATCAGCACGTGCAAATCCGCCCTCTCCTCAATTTCCATGTGAAGAACCTTAAAAGTGGCATCATGCATGCTCACAAAACTGCTAGTGCACATGCACTAAAAAAAATAAAGGCAAAAACGCCTGACGAGTGTTTGCTAAAATGTTAAGAACTTTTTAAATCTAAAAATAATAATAATAATAATAATTAATTTTTTAAAAAAAAGTACAAATAGCCTCATAACAACTACATACAAATTGTTAACCTAAAAATGGATTTATTCAAGTTAAAAGGATTATTTCACTTCACTAATCTAACCTGTGTACATTTATTTATACCAACAAAACTATTTTAATAGGTTAAATTAGGTAGAAATTAGTTCTGTCAAATGATTAATGATTAAAATGACAGTTTTTGTTTACTTGATATATGTTTGTGTACTGTGTATATTTATTAAATATAAGTACTCTAAATATACACACATGCATGGATGTATTTACGAAAAATATGTTTAAATATATTTATATAAATATATGCATGTAAATACTTTCAAAATATATTCAGTGTGCATGAATTAATATACACAGTACTCATGCATATTATGTAAATAAAAACTTTTTCATGAAACATGTCTCCTGATTTTCTGATGGAGCCTTTTTGGGCTTTTGCATGGCGAAAATTCTTCTTTATCTCCTCTTCTGTAAGTTTCTCTATCTAAGGCATGCATACAGGATTTTGCTTTTTAGCTTGTCTCACATCAAATCAAACTGCACTACTAAGTGAAACAGAATGTGAAAGTGCCCTGATGTGAAAGTGAAACAGAAATGATTGATGTTGTGCACAACTGCAAATAAAGAAATAAAAAATAAGGTTGCATTGGGCAGAAATTGAACTAAATTATTTAAAAAAAAATGTGTTGAAGCATGCAAATGCATTAATATTTGATTTAATCTTGCATGCATTCAGCTAATTCTAGTTTTTCAAGAACACAAACCCTGTCTGTATTCATAAAATTAAATAATGCATCTCACATCTTCGTGCTATTTTGAATTGCTAACAGTATCTCACATGCACATCATTTTTTTACTGTTTAATGTGGCTTCGTTTTTTTGTGCACGCTCATGTTCTCCCCTTCAACATTATACAGACATTATATAAGTGCAAAGGCCAGAATATTTCCATTAGCTTCTTATTTAGTCTATTATAAGTCTGGATCTCCAGCTGCTCTCTCGCTGTAATCACAGTTGTGCAGGTCTGGTGCTGATGGTTCCCAGCGGATCAGATGTGTAGCATTAACGCTGTTAGTTCAAAGGCCAGAGGATCATCAGAGAGGGACGCTGACTTACAAAACCACGAGGGGCCGGTCAGTGTCCTCAAACCCTCTGAGAGCTATACATTGAGTTCTAGTTAAAAACAAACCACATCAGCAGCAGTTTATCACCTCATGCTGATATGCAAGTAGGAACTCCTTTGTTTCTTTCTCTACGCACATTTAAAATGCATCATCAGTAATGCATTTTTGACAGTATAAATGGCAAACAGCAGGCAGCTCGTTCTGATCGGTTCTTGTGGGTGTTGGTTTGACCGGCTGCTTGCATCCGTGCCCTTCACACCTCTCTCAGCGTCGGTCTGTGTGCTGCCTGAGATGTTTTGCAGCGGCCTGTGGAGCACATCTTCAGCTCTGAGATGCTGCAAAGTTTCCTTTCATCATGCACTTCTGTGCTACTGCAGTTTCAGTTTGCAGTGACCTCAAAAGACTTCACTTAACCCTGTGGAGCCTGGAATATGAACAAGAGTCTTTGAAAAGGAATAGTTTGTTATTTTGATTCAACAGGCTTTTATAGCTTGATATAATGAGAATATGAAGGAAAAAACAACTTGGTTTTATTCAGAGTGACTCAAACTAAGCAAGTACTGTAAATGATCCTGGAACACAAAACCAATCATAATGGTCAATTAAATCATCCTTCCATTGATGTGTGGTTTGGAAGGAGGACAATATTTTGGTGAGATCTGGAATCTGATGGTGCAAAAAAATTTTAAATCTTTAAAGTTGTTCAAATAAACTTCTTAGCAATGCATATTACTAATGAAAAATTTGGTTTACATTGTGTGCGACAGGTTTAACAGCAAACGTTGATCATGATGATCATTTAGAGGTTGTCTGAAATATGGTAGAGTTGGATTTATAGGGTTAAGTCACATTTAAAGATGTCTGAATGTCATTGCATGATTTAAATCGAACCAAACAAACAAGTATTAAGCTTAAAATTAATATTAAGCTTGTGCAATCTGCATAATGAGATGTGTGTCTGTGCGTGTGTGTGTCTGTGTGTGTGTGTGTGTGTGTCTGTGTGCCTGTGAGTGTGTGTGTGTGTGTATGTGTGTGTGTGTGTGTGTGTGTCTGTCTGTCTGTCTTTATGTGTGTGAGTGGGATGCTCAAGTAATGAAGTAGAAAGTGCTGTTAGATCTCATCTAGACATTATATTCCCATAAACGTATCTACATACACATTTTAATGTGTTGTCTTAAGATACTGTATAATTTAATTCAAGTTTTAGAAAAACGACTGAAACTCACTGATCTTCACCACAAGCTGCCAAAATAAAAGTTCAGTTTAACTTGAAGAAATTATGACAAAACATTTCTCTGCTGTACACTAAAATGTAACTCTCAAAGTATTAATAATAGTATTACTTTTTTAAAGGAATATCATACATCCAAGATATTTTTTCATCCATGATTTAGTTTAATACATTTCTGTGTTTCAGCATATTGCTTGACAAAAATTAAATGCAATGTTTTGTTGTAGATTAATTATTATATTTTCATTGGATTATAAATTCTACTATTTTTTACACTATTTTGGATGAAAAAATTGTATTAAATCATAAAACACTGAATCCAGAAAAAATGTAAAAAAAAAAAAAAAAAAAAAAAAAAAAACCCGCAGAATTTAGGGAAAAATAAAACCGATTTCATGGGGCCTGTAATTAAAAGCTATCTTTCTCTGTGGAGTTTAACTGTGAACAAACAAGATATGTTTACAATTATCCTCAAGGTATAACAAACATGTGGGAACCTTTTCCTTCCCTGTTATTAGTAAATATCACGATGAACATAGATAGATAGATCATAAAAATACAATACATGTACTGACCACTGGACCGAGACAGAACAACAATTATTTGTGCTTGCAACTCTAAGGTTGTGAGTTTGAATTCCAGGGAATGCATGAACTAATAAAATGCATGCAATCAATTACTAAACAAAAACATAGGCAATATGCTGGAAAATATAATGCAATATATAAAATAATAAATTTTCATGTACAGGAACCTATTGCTTAAATTTTCATAAAATTTAATATTTTAACACAATATTTTAATATTTTTAATATGCATTAAATTATGTAATGTAATAAGGACATATATTTTCTTTGCATGAGGTATATAAAACGCTTTTGATGAAAATGTCTGTCAAGTGCATGAGAGTAACTGCATGTGTTATGATAAAAGTAAAAAAGTAGTTTGTAATTGAAGATGTTGCTGAGACCCACACTTGCACCGTAGCTCTAAAGTGAAGCCTGCTGAGTTTGTGAAGCTGCAGGTTTGGATGGGTGCCGCGTGTGTTGGTGGTCCCTAAGGAGGGCACTTCAGTGCGTCTGCTATAAGGTGATGAGAGATTGTGCAGAAACGCCTCTCAGAGGGTCACCGCCGCCACACATTTGGTTTTGATGTTTAAGCATGTTCACATTAATCTGCAGTGCTACTTTGGAGGTGAAGGTGTCTGGAAACGCATATGTGGAGATTTTTTCTGCTATTTGTCTAATTAATATGATACTGAATATCGCTGTTGTTTGCACAACTGTCAGACGTGTGATGTCTCTTTATGATTTTTTATTATTTCTGTCTCTTTGAAGCCCTGAAGCTGAACAATTCTACAAATTCACATTAGACATGATCCAACATTATACTTTATTACTTTAAATCTAAGTTAAAAACTCATTTGTTCTTTCTGCCTTTTATTTTAAAAATATTATTTTGTATTTAATATTATAGAGATTATTTTGTTTACCTCACTGTTTATGTGTTATTTTACTTTTCTTTTTTTTTTACTTTGTGATTTATGCTTTATGTTTTATACCTTATGTTTATACCTTACACTTTGACAATCTCTGTATGAAATTTAATTCTTCATGTCTCTTTGAAGTCTGAAACCAATCTACTGTTCACATTAAACATTTAATTTAATTTAATTTAATTTAATTTAATTTAATTTAATTTAATTTAATTTAATTTAATTTAATTTAATTTAATAAGTAAATAATTTTTTCATAAATGTAACTAAATTTAATTAATTTTAATGTAATTTAATAAAGTAAAATAAAACTAAACAATTAAGTATATAATAAGTACATTTAATTTAATTTAATAATAAACATTTAATTTAATTTAATTTAATTTAATTTAATTTAATTTAATTTAATTTAATTTAATTTAATTTAATTCAATTCTTTGATTTAAACTTTGATTTAAACTTCATTTTCAGACCACACTTTGGTCAACTTTGTTGTTTTAAATTGTGCTTGAGAAGTAAATTGACAATTAAAATGTACGTTGTAATTTTGAATATTGCTGTAATTTGCATAATGGTTCAGGTGTGTCTCTCTGCATGTTTTTTTTTTTTATTCTTTATGTCTCTTTGTGATTAAGCAACTGTTGCCTGTCAAGTTAAAAAAAATCAAAAATCAAAATCAAAACATGCATTAAAAGAAACTAGATTGTATATATTCTAATGGTGTCTGAATGTGTTTAGCGACTCACACAGATGAAGTGTTGAGTGGGCTGACCCGTGTGTGTGTGTGTGTGTGTGTTTCAGGATGTGCCTTTCTAACGTACTGTGCCAGAGAGTCAGCGCTGAAGGCCCAGAGCGCTCTCCACGAACAAAAGACTCTTCCCGGGGTAAGAGACACGCTGTTCTTTTATTTCTCTCCTGTCCAACTCATCTGCTTCTGTCTGACTCCTTCTGCTCATTAATGAGGTTTTCGAGATCAGCGTCTGACATTTGAACAAGATGAGGCAAATAATATCCGACTCATTTTTTAAATGTAAAGGAGCGCGTGTCATTTTCTCTGGCTGTGTTCATGAACCTGGTCTGCTTTTTGGATTTGGGCAGCGGGTTTCAATGTGAAGAGACGATTAAACATCATAACACATTTGTAAGTATGTATACATTTATTTGAAATGCATATTGATGAACATTGCTTTGGATAGTGACAGTGGAACTTAAAATATTAAGATTTAATTAATAAAATGTAAAATAAGTGCATATCATATGAAATGGTACCTGTGCTATTTTATTGTAATTGAAAATCTACTACAGTTTTTGTTAATATTTTGAGTAAATTTTAGTTATTTTTAATAATAAAGGACGTTTTACTATTTTTTAATAGTTTTATTGTATTTTATTTTAGGTTTATGTAGTTTGTGTTATTTTAGTACATCAAGTTAAACTAAATAAAAATAATAAAGTTGCATTGGCAACTAGCTGAAATAAAATAGGCTTTTTAATTATTTGTTTTATTCCAGTTAAAGTTTGTTTTAAGTTTATGTTACTACAATCAAAAAAAAAAAAAAAAGATTTAGTAATTTGAACTACATAAAAAAATGTCTAATTTTAAAATGTAAAATAATAATCTTGCATTAATGCAAGAATTGCATAAATCTGATCATTGTGTGACTTTCTTTCTTCTGTAGAACATAAAATATTATTTTTTCTGAATGTTCATGCTTCTCTTTTGATACATGAAGATAATACGGTGAAAGTTAAATGAAAAAAAAATGTCAAATGATTAATTGCGATTAATCACATCCAAAATAAAAGTTTTTGTTTGCATAATATGTGTGTGTACTGTATATATTTATTTTGTATATATAAATACACACACATACAGTATATATATTTTATAACATTTACATGTATTTACATGATTATATTTATTTTCATAGAATTTATATTATAAATAAATATATTTAATATATAAACATAGCCAATTTTTTTCTGAAATATATAAATGCATGTGTGTGTATATAATAAATATACACAGAACATATACATATATCATGTAAACAAACATGTTTATTTTGGATGTGATTGCACTCACACACTCACACAATTGACAGATTATTAGATCTTTACAATGATCAATTATCTGCAAAATTTATACTTGAGAAAGTATTTAGAAATGTCTGAATGTCGTTCCACTAGATACAAAATATCATTATTTCATTTTTTTTTCGGGTTGCTGATATACTGTACCTGTGATATTAGTTTTTATGCTGATATAAATCTGAGTATCATCAGCATAGAAGTGGAACCCCAAACCATGCTTTTTTTTAATAATCTGCCCTAAAGAAAGCATGTAAATATATAAAAGTATCGGGCCAAGAACAGACCCCTGAGGAACACCATCATAAATGATAACAATCATGATTTTTGGATGGAATTTTTTTTATTATTATTTTGGTTGTTTATTACTGTGAAGCTGCTTTAGAAAAATCTGTGTTGTGTAAAGCACTGTTTAGAGGTGACTTGACTTGACCTGAAAAAAAAAATGCATTGTAATCAAGAAAGCCACGATTAAAAGGAAAGAGAGTGAAGTTACAGTCACAGGACTGTTTCTGATTGGTTGAGTGGATGCTGTAATTGATTTTATGGAGACTCAGACATATAAACTTTTCACCTTCATCGCTGTTTTTATCTTTTTTGTGCATTCTTTGAAAGTTCATTCATTGAGCTTGTGATCGTAAATATTGGACAGATAAATAAAGCTCTTCAAATCATATGATGATTTGATCTGATCAAGAAACATTTCTGTTTATTATCAATGCTGAAATCAGTCGTGCTGCTCAATATTTATGTGGAAACTTTATTACTCAGAACTCACAGTTAAAAGAACAGCATTTTTTAAAAATAGAAATCTTTTGTGACATTATAAATGTCTGTCACTTCTGATTAATTTAATGCATCCTTACTGAATTAAAGTCTATTTTAATATAGTAAAAATGTATTTTAAAAACTATTTTAATATTGTTTATTAATTATGTCTGTTATATCAAAGATTGGCTCCATCAATTATTACAAAAGCCTATTTTTCAAGCACTATAGTTCAAACATAAACAATTACTTTGTTGTTTCAGCGCAATATCCTTCCATTTCTGCATGAATGGTGTTTTGTGTCAGTCTAAAAACAGTAAATATAGTTAGTGATCTCAATTTAGTGTGATCAGATATCTGTGTTTGTCATTAGTGCTGATTTTTCAGGGTTTAATATTTCACTTCAGTTGATTTTAACATGTTGTGTTATTTTTACAGCGGACTTGAAATAACTCTAAACAAACACACTGATCACAGCAGAGACCCTGCGGCGCGTCACACACTCAGAGACTCAAACACACACACACAAACACACACAAACACACACACACACACACTCAGAGAGGACAGGAAAACACAAGGACAAAAACTAAAGAGAGAGGGATGTTGAGCTACATCTGCTCTTAGAGTAAAACTCATAACACTACAAAAGTTTGGGGTTGGTAAGATTTCTGTTGTAGAAGGGAAACAGCTCAGTTTAGCTCAAAGGGAATTATTTTAGATTTTATATGGAATTTGGACAGAATTATCATTTTTCTTACTGAGTCAGCAAGCGACAACATCATCTCATCATGAATGTTAATATCCAAAAATATAGTGAAAACTAGATATTAGCGCAGTTACGAGATCAGTCAGTTTAGGACATTGACTTGTAAGCACGAATCTCAAGATACTTCTCTCTTCAATATAATTACGAAATACTTCCAAGACGCTCACCACGTAGTGAGATAAAGACCTTTAATGAACTGGGACTAAATCATTACAACTAGATCTACACGTTTTTGGTAAAACAGCCTTCTTCAGGACACGCATCTGTGGCACAAACAAGGGTTAATTGATTAGTTAATTAATGTGGGTGTGGCTAAGGGGGAAAACGGGGAAAACGAATAATAAATAATCATAATAAAATAAACAAAAATTATAATAAAAAAATTATAAAAATAAATAATAAATATAATAATAATCATCTTTTAAATTTTTATAGATTTTTACAATTATTATTATTTTAATTATTATTATTCGTTTCCCCCCTTTTTCCTCTCTTTGTAACAAGAGGCAAGTCTTAGCCACACCCACATTAACTAATTAATTAATTAACCCTTGTTTGTGCAACTGATTGCACTACATTTTCACTGTTTTATTATTATTAGTATTATTATTTATGTAAAATCATTTTCTAACTGTTTTTAAATGTTTTAATAATTTTAAAAGTTTTAAAATTGCTTGTTTTATTTTTGTTATTATTTTTCTTCATGATTATTTTACTTTCTTTTATGTAAAGCACTTTGAATTACCATTGTGTACGAAATGTGCTATATAAATAAACTTGCCTTGCCTTGCAACAGATGCGTGTCCTGAAGAAGGCTGTTTTACCAAAAACGTGTAGATCTAGTTGTAATGATTTAGACCCAGTTCATTAAAGGTCTTTATCTCACCAGGTGGTGAGCGCCTTGGAAGTATTTCATCTTCATAATTAGACTTTTACCTCCAACACATCCCATTAACACAAGTAGCTATATAAAGACACCGGTGTATAACTCTCTGCTCCTGGTTCTTATTAAATAAGATTTTTTGGATAAATGATAAAAAATAAAAACACTTATCTCAGAACACTAAACTCTCAACAGAAAAAAAATAAACTAAAGTAAAAGCAAGAAAAGAGTCAAGTTTGACGAGACTATATGTGACGTTTATCCAGAGAAAAGTAGCAACGTGTTTGGAATAAACCGAAGCATTTATAACTTAGAGATAAAGTAACGAGAGGAGCGTCGCCCACAATATCGAAGTTTAAGTAATTTTTTTCACTAGAAATGTACTTGAGTAAGAGTAAAAATACCCATCTTTAAATACACTCCGAAAGTATTAGTACTGAAGTAAATGTAACTCGTTGCTACCCACCTCTGCATTTCATTGCATTTTACCTTGCATGTGCACTGACAATAAAGTTGAATCTAATCTAATCCAAATGTTTTATTTTTATTTTTTCTCTCAGACCTGCGCTTGTTAAGGTCTGTTGTCTGCAGACGGGGAAGTTTTTTCCCTGTGAAATCACATTTATACAATGCTTTAATCCAATCATCTCTTTCCCCTCTGGTCTCAGTGCTGATTTAAACGAGGGTCTCAGTAATGGACGGTTCATGAGGCCTGGCTCATAACGAGGGTCAGACGGCGTCTGTGCTGGAGACACACGTACATGAGCTGATGCACCGATTTATTTCAGTAGAACTCACTTTATAGATGTCTTTGCTGTCACTTTGGATCAATTTAATGCATCCTTTTTCAATAAACATATTCATTTCTAATGAAAAATAAACCAACATTTTTTTTTATGCAATTGTTTACACCGAGTTACTTCTAGATACTTCTCTTTTGTACAAATTTTATTAATTCTTACAATGCATAAGAATGCATTTTTATCATAATTATTGTTATCATTTATTATAATAATTATATGATTATTTATTATTATATTATATTATATTATATTATATTATATTATATTATATTATATTATATTATATTATAAATATATTATAATATTATATTATATTACAAAAACTAACTAGCTTTCTAATCTTTTTGTATTCTGACAGTTTCCTTTTCATTTATTTTACAATTTACAAAAGCAAAAAGACCTCTAACACTAACTTGCTCTAGTCTTTTTCTATTTATTTTTTCTAATATTTTAAAAGCCCTTACTATGTGTATTGCGTTAAGCTGATTTATAAAAATAAAAGCGTCTGATAAATGACTAAATGTTAAATGTTTTATATTTTACTGTATTAAATTGCTATTTTTAAAATGCTGAAATTCTTTGCATTGTATAATTTAATTAATAAAATGAAATAAAATTAAAATAATGTAAAGTAAAAAAAATAAAAAAATAAAATAAAATAAAACTATGTATCCCCCCACTGTTTTTTAATTAATCAAATGCACATACAGTTTTACGGTCAGTAAAAAAAAAAAAACAAAAGGAGGCCCTGCTTGTTTCTATGATCTCAGTGTAAATATCTTCTCGATTGGTCTATTCCCTCTCCATGTATCTCAGACCTAGCCTTGGTTTTTACCTGAGACGTCACGATGTGTGCTGATGGGTCTAGCAGCAGTCGTAAAAGAGCAGGTTTGTTCTGTCTGCTGGCAGATGTTGACCTGAGGAGCAGTTGAAGGAGGGTTGTGTGTCTCTCAGCAGGACCAGGCTCGAGCAGATGGAGATGTTTGAGCGGAGAATAAACCTGGTCCTGAGGCTCAGATACTCAATGACACACATGCTCTAGATCTCTGACACACTGTTCACTGTGTTCACTATCACACTGAATCTCATCGCATCAACACAGCCATCCTCACACCGAGTCTGATCTGAGCATACCTGACACATTTTCATCATTAAATATTACATTAGTCAGAATGAGAGCACATCATTCACAAACACACACATGCTTCGTGTTGACTTGAAGTGACCAGAGATTGAAACAGGTTGAACTTTCACATAATTATTACCACAGAAACTCAGATCTTTTTTTCTTACTTACTTACTTTTATTATATATATATATATATATTCTTATATGTGCCGTTGATTTACTTTCATTTATTTAAGATGATTTGGAAACTTTACAGTTCAAGAAATGATCTAATTTCTAATAATTAATTTTGCTTTAACAAAAACATGAACTGTGTATTTTCGATCTCATCTTGATCGTGGTTTAGTCTCTTATGTTTAAATTAGTAGTAAATAAAATAGTATTTTTTATTATTATTATAGTGTTTATTAATATTTAAATTAGCTTTTATTTTCATATTTATATTTTCACATTCAAATCAGTTTTAATTCATTTTAGTTGTTTTAGTAATTTTTTAATGGTGCTTTGATTTTGTCATTTTATTATAATAATTATATCATTATATTTTAAGATATATATTAACAATTGTATTACTTTATTTGTTTATTATTATTTTTTTATTTCAGTTTTAGTCATTTCAATACTTCAGCTTATGAATTTTATTTAACTTCTTTGAGTTTGTTTTAGTTTTCCATATAAGTTATCTTTTTTTATACTATGAATCATTATGAATCATTTTGAAAAACATTTAATTATGTATGATTATTAATCAATTTCGAGTCATCATGAGTCATTATGTATCATTTTGAATCTTTTTATATGAATCATTTTTGAGTCATTATGAATCATTTGTCATTTTTGGCTCACTTCAGCGGACAGATTTGTCCTCAAACCAAGTAAACACACACAAACACTCATGCAAATATCTAAACATTCATTAATCAAGATGCAAGCTTGAGAAGTAAGACAACACAAGATATTAAGTCTTGTTTTAGGGAGAAAAGGTGTCGAAAATAAGACTTTTTGTTTAAAACAAGAAATCTGCAAGTTGATTTTTCTGACCCCACTGACAGTCTTTTTGAATTTCTAATCGAGTTTAGTAGTTTGGACTCTTAATTTTAACGCTTAATAATATAAAAATAATATGGCTACTAACTTAATTGGAAGAATGCGTTCTTAAAGGGAAAGTTCACCCAAAAAAATTTAAATTCGGTCATCATTTACTCACCCTTCACTTGAACACACACACACACACACAAAATATATTTTAAAGAATGTTGGTTACTAAATAATATACAATGGAAGACGATGACTACCGTCAACCGTTACCAGCATTCTTCAAAAATAACTTATTTTGCATTCGACATAAGAAGGAAACTCATACGGGTTTGGAACAACACAAAGGTTAATTATTTCATGTTTGTGTGAACTGTCCCTTTAAGAAAACTGATAAATATGCAGATGAATCAATACCAAACTGAATCAGAATCGATTTGTGAAATGTGTCGATACGCAGCTCGACTGATTATCGACGTTGCACAGAGAGTTTAGTTTTTAACCCAACTCCAACAAACGATAATTCCCGACTAAGCATCATTTAAGACGCATATCGAAGCCTTAGACTGAAACTCTCTCAAGGATTAGGTGCCTAATGAAGCGTTTTAATGATCTGCTGGCCTTGTGACACATGATAAAGCTGCAACGGTTCAGGAAACGCCTGTTAGACTCTGAGATGTTTCTCTTTCTCCAGGTGTTGTCCTGCATTCCCTCCTGGGAAACACATCCCTGTGTGTGTGTGTGTGTGTGTGTGTGTGTGTGTGTAAACAAACAGAGGGAGGTCGAGACGCAGACACATTAGTGAGTGAAACACACACACACTCCTGCTGAACACAATGATCAGACCTTGTCCTCCTCTCACAGGCAACACTACACACTTGAGGAACCTTACAATGGATAAACTCACTCTTATGATGCTCAGGTGACAGACGCTGTTGTCAGGCTGATGCTATACAGTTGCTAGGGTGTTTTGAATGGCTGCTGGGTAATTCTAGGTAGTTGTTTAGTTGTTTTTGTTGCTAGGGCATTTTGAGTGGTTGCTAAGTTGTTTTTAGTGTTTTTGTGTGTTTTGACTGTATATGGTTGCTCGGGCGTTTTGAGTGCTATGCAGTTGCTAGGGTGTTTTGAAGGGTTGCCGGGGAGTTTTTAAATTGTTTAAGTTGTTTTGACTGTTTTTGTGTGTTGGTATTGTATATGGTTGTTAGGGTGTTTTGAGTGTTGTTGTTTTATGTGTTTTTTGTGTGTTAAGACTATTATGATGCTAGGGTGTTTTGAGTGGTTGCTAAGATGTTTTAAGTGATTTTTGTGTTTTGCGTCTGTACATGGTTGCTAGGGTGTTTTGAGTGGTTGCTAAGATGTTTTAAGTGTTTTCTGTTTGTTGGGACTGTACATGGTTGCTAGGGTGTTTTAAGTGGTTGCTAAGTTGTTTTAAGTGTCTTGTGAATGTATATGGTTGCTAGGGTGTTTTGAGTGGTTGCTAAGATGTTTTAAGTGTTTTTTGTGTGTTGCGACTACATGGTTGCTAGGGTGTTTTGAGTGGTTGCTAAGATATTTTAAGTGTTTTCTGTTTGTTGGGACTGTACATGGTTGCTAGGGTGTTTTGAGTGGTTGCTAAGATGTTTTAAGTGTTTTCTGTTTGTTGGGACTGTACATGGTTGCTAGGGTGTTTGCTAAGATGTTTTAAGTGTTTTTGTGTGTTGGGACTGTACATGGTTGCTAGGGTTTTTTAAGTGGTTGCTAAGTTGTTTTAAGTGTCTTGTGAATGTATATGGTTGCTAGGGTGTTTTGAGTGGTTGCTAAGATGTTTTAAGTGTTTTTTGTGTGCTGCGACTACATGGTTGCTAGGGTGTTTTGAGTGGTTGCTTAGTTGTTTTAAGTGTTTTTTGTGTGTTGCGTCTGTACATGGTTGCTAGGGTGTTTTGAGTGGTTGCTAAGTTGTTTTAAGTGTTTTTTGTGTGTTGCGTCTGTACATGGTTGCTAGGGTGTTTTGAGTGGTTGCTAAGATGTTTTAAGTGATTTTTGTGTTTTGCGTCTGTACATGGTTGCTAGGGTGTTTTGAGTGGTTGCTAAGATGTTTTAAGTGTTTTCTGTTTGTTGGGACTGTACATGGTTGCTAGGGTGTTTTAAGTGGTTGCTAAGTTGTTTTAAGTGTCTTGTGAATGTATATGGTTGCTAGGGTGTTTTGAGTGGTTGCTAAGATGTTTTAAGTGTTTTTTGTGTGTTGCGACTACATGGTTGCTAGGGTGTTTTGAGTGGTTGCTAAGATGTTTTAAGTGTTTTCTGTTTGTTGGGACTGTACATGGTTGCTAGGGTGTTTTGAGTGGTTGCTAAGATGTTTTAAGTGTTTTCTGTTTGTTGGGACTGTACATGGTTGCTAGGGTGTTTGCTAAGATGTTTTAAGTGTTTTTGTGTGTTGGGACTGTACATGGTTGCTAGGGTGTTTTAAGTGGTTGCTAAGTTGTTTTAAGTGTCTTGTGAATGTATATGGTTGCTAGGGTGTTTTGAGTGGTTGCTAAGATGTTTTAAGTGTTTTTTGTGTGCTGCGACTACATGGTTGCTAGGGTGTTTTGAGTGGTTGCTTAGTTGTTTTAAGTGTTTTTTGTGTGTTGCGTCTGTACATGGTTGCTAGGGTGTTTTGAGTGGTTGCTAAGTTGTTTTAAGTGTTTTTTGTGTGTTGCGTCTGTACATGGTTGCTAGGGTGTTTTGAGTGGTTGCTAAGTTGTTTTAAGTGTTTTTTGTGTGTTGCGACTGTACATGGTTGCTAGGGTGTTTTGAGTGGTTGCTAAGTTGTTTTAAGTGTTTTTTGTGTGTTGCGACTGTACATGGTTGCTAGGGTGTTCTGAGTGGTTGCTAAGTTGTTTTAAGTGTTTTTTGTGTTTTGCGTCTGTACATGGTTGCTAGGGTGTTTTGAGTGGTTGCTAGGATGTTTTAAGTGTTTTCTGTTTGTTGGGACTGTACATGGTTGCTAGGGTGTTTTAAGTGGTTGCTAAGTTGTTTTAAGTGTCTTGTGAATGTATATGGTTGCTAGGGTGTTTTGAGTGGTTGCTAAGATGTTTTAAGTGTTTTTTGTGTGTTGCGACTACATGGTTGCTAGGGTGTTTTGAGTGGTTGCTAAGATGTTTTAAGTGTTTTCTGTTTGTTGGGACTGTACATGGTTGCTAGGGTGTTTTGAGTGGTTGCTAAGATGTTTTAAGTGTTTTCTGTTTGTTGGGACTGTACATGGTTGCTAGGGTGTTTTGAGTGGTTGCTAAGTTGTTTTAAGTGTTTTTTGTGTGTTGCGTCTGTACATGGTTGCTAGGGTGTTTTGAGTGGTTGCTAAGTTGTTTTAAGTGTTTTTTGTGTGTTGCGACTGTACATGGTTGCTAGGGTGTTTTGAGTGGTTGCTAAGTTGTTTTAAGTGTTTTTTGTGTGTTGCGACTGTACATGGTTGCTAGGGTGTTCTGAGTGGTTGCTAAGTTGTTTTAAGTGTTTTTTGTGTGTTGCGACTGTACATGGTTGCTAGGGTGTTTTGAGTGGTTGCTAAGTTGTTTTAAGTGTTTTTTGTGTGTTGCGACTGTACATAGTTGCTAGGGTGTTTTGAGTGGTTGCTAAGTTGTTTTAAGTGTTTTTTGTGTGTTGCGATGTATATGGTTGCTAGGGTGTTTTGAGTGGTTGCTAAGTTGTTTTAAGTGTTTTATGTGTGTTGCGATGTATATGGTTGCTAGGGTGTTTTGAGTGGTTAATGGGAAATTCTGAATGGTTGCTAAGGCACATCTCAGAGCAACACTTTGGCATTATGTTCATTTTAAATGTTTTAAATGAATCATTTGTGTCTCTGATTCAATGATTCAGTCATACAGTAAAGTCACTAGCTTTGTTTCTAAACAAGCTTTCTTGAACGAATCATTTACATGAATCATTTGAATGATTATTCGTCACTTACTGGTGGTTTTTGAGTCAAATTGACTTATCCATGACAGGTCTAAACCAGTCAAGGTAACAACACAAAAATACACTCAGCAGAGTGTTATTTAATTATTGTTATGAAAAAAAAAAACATTGAGAGATTCTTTTCGTCAATATTGCACACCCCTAATTCAGCGCTAGAGAAGAGTGAAGAAGCATCCGTCCCCAGCGCGTCTGTGTCTGTGTGGCTGATGTATCATTCACCAAGGTCACTCTCAATTAGTCTATTTGTTTAGCAGAGCTGCGTGGCGTTGGTTTAATCATGCAGACAATGAAGACAACAGCGACAAAAGCTGGAATAAATGAGCATCCCTGTTCTCATGCAGACATGCAGCAACACGCAGCTCAAATGCTCCATTAGCCCGAACATTTAAGAGTCCCGTCACCCTCCTGTCTCCATCAGAACAGGTTGTTCTTAATATGTCAATAGTGGCAGGTGGGTTGAATTAGGAAGAAAAATCTAATTTAAACCGAGAATTGGCCGGCAGCCATAAAGAGCAGCGCGTGTCTCACATTAAATGACAGCTGCCATGAAAAATATCCAATATTTGTGTGCCGTGATGCGGCCTTGAGCACATTTCCAAACCCGCGGACGATTGTGCTCAAAAATACAGCTGTAATAATTAGCAGTCTGGAGCCATATGGGTTAATGAATGATTTCTGCCGGGCAAAACCTGCTGATGTCCGGCTCTCAGCTCCAGCACGCAGAGAAACACATTGCCGACTATGGATCAGGGGGATTTTGGACGAGTGAGGTCATTTCACTTTGGATGTTGAATGTTAAAAAATGCATGTTGCAGATTTTCTTTTATGAATTAACATGAAAGTGCTTTCATCACTTGTTGCTTTTCGCTCTCTTTATAGCTAGTATCAAGAGCTTTTGATATGCACTGCAAACATTATTCTCTTACTCAGTGGTTTTGTCTTGTTTTCCAGTACAAGTATCTCAACAATAATGATGCTGGCAAATTAATTTCATATATATATCGATCTGTTGCGTTTGCTCCCCCCCCCCCCCTCTCTCCGTTTCCCTGGAGATGGACTGTGCGAGGCAGTTGCCATAGTAACTCGGTGCTCCTTAAGAAGCTGCCAGGCGATGGAGCAAACGAACACCTGCTGGCTTCCTGCTAATTAAACTCTTTCTTTGCCTCCTTCGCTCACACTTTTTTATCCTCTTGCAGTTGAACTTTTTTAAGACTGAGCCGTGCGAGTCTCTCTGCTCTCTGCTTTCTTTAATAGCAGACATCACTTGCTGTTTTTGCACTGTGGACTGTTTTGAATGTGCATTCTGTGGTGTTTTATGCTGCCGTTTTTTTCCGATCTTGCTGCTGTTATGCGTTTTGTCTGAGAGCGGACTTCTAGTCATTACAGTACTGATTTATGCATTTAAGAATTCAGCAGACGGCAGTTACAGATTAGATTCACATGATTTCCAATGTTTTTATGTGCAGATGAGGCACTTTTGAATACCTGTTGAATTAGAAATTAAAAATCTTCTGAATATCTGGTGTCGCTGCATTGGGTTTTTATAAGAGAAAGGCTGATGTTCAGTGTTTGTTTGGAGACATCAGTCAGGTCAAAGCTAATGGAAAGTCTGAAATGAGGCATCGCAGCCTTTTTTAGCCGCCACCTTAAAGGCGTCTCCTTCTTAGATGTTCCTGCTCAAGGAGACAGTTTGCCCTAAATAGCATTCAATCATATTTCTGGGAGAATGAGGCATTAAGGTGGGCATCTGGGACCATCGCTGTCTGTCAGCCGAGCTCCATAAACTCAGGGTAAAATATGTGCCCTCATCCAGTTCACATTTATTCTGGCTGCTCTTTGTTTGGGCCTCATCCGTAACCATAATGCACCTGGCATGCTTGAGGAGGCGTCTGGCTGATTATTTGTCTCCGTGTCGTTAACATGTGTCTCTATCAGTGTGCTCAAGCTCGGCTGATCCGCTGCGAGGTTGAGCTGTTTGTTTCCATCAGCACTTGTGTGAGAGTCCAGCTCACGGTGAAGAGCAACGTCTGTGCTCCTGGTTAAAATTTTTTAATTATATTGTAAATATATGTATTATTATTACTACTACTACTACAGTATACAGTATCAGTAGAATAAATATAAAATAAATAATTAGATTATTTTATATACAAATGTCTCTAAAAACAACACAAAATTATATATAATATATCTTATTAATTATATGGATGCATATAAAATAATATCACTGTAATAATTAAATATATAAATATATAAGCTTTTACATTTTTTTTTTAATAAAAACAATGCACACTTTTATAGCATTATGTTTATTGGGTTCGCAAATCATTTGAGTCAGTTCAGGAGTTCGGAGCGGGATCGCGAATCATTTGAGTCAATTTGGGGATCGCGAATCATTTGAATAAGTTCGGGAGTTCGTAGCGGGATCGCGAATCATTTGAGTCAGTTCAGGAGTTCGGAGCGGGATCGCGAATCATTTGAGTCAATTTGGGGATCGCGAATCATTTGAATAAGTTCGGGAGTTCGTAGCGGGTTGGCGAATCATTTGAGTCAGTTCAGGAGTTCGGAGCGGGATCGCGAATCATTTGAGTCAATTTGGGGATCGCGAATCATTTGAATAAGTTCGGGAGTTCGTAGCGGGATCGCGAATCATTTGAGTCAATTTGGGGATAGCGAATCATTTGAATCAGTTCGGGAGTTCGTAGCGGGATCGCGAATCATTTGAGTCAATTTGGGGATCGCGAATCATTTGAATCAGTTCGGGAGTTCGTAGCGGGATCGCGAATCATTTGAGTCAGTTCGGGAGTTCGGAGCGGGATCGCGAATCATTTGAGTCTATTTGGGGATCACGAATCATTTGAATAAGTTCGGGAGTTCGTAGCGGGATCGCGAATCATTTGAGTCAATTTGGGGATCGCGAATCATTTGAATAAGTTCGGGAGTTCGTAGCGGGATCGCGAATCATTTGAGTCAATTTGGGGTTCGCGAATCATTTGAATCAGTTTGGGAGTTCGTAGGGGGATCGCGAATCATTTGAGTCAATTTGGGGTTCGCGAATCATTTGAATCAGTTCGGGAGTTCGTAGCGGGATCGCGAATCATTTGAGTCAATTTTTGATATTATTTTTTAATCAATATGGTACACAATAATCCCTTTTAAATGAATGGGATAAACAGTTCAAAAGTAATCAAAAAGTTGTTTAAAATACATTACCTGAAATTTATAATCTAATAGATTACGTTAATAACTAAAATTTTCATCATATAATTTGTAATCAAGTAATCCCAGCACTGTTTACATACTTTATATTTATTCATTTTTTAAGCCTATTTTTACAACAACAAAAAAAAAATCATCAAGTAATTTTCATGACAAAACATTTGCCTAACTTTTCAGGAATGTTATGCAGAAGAAGAAAAAGTCTTTAAAATTGTGAAATAATATGATAGTTTGGAGTCAAAATTTATAAACACTATGAAAATAAAAATGCTACAAATTCTTCATATAGAATTATTTTGACACTGAGCTGAAATGTGACACAAGTTTTGTGAAATTCACACAAAACCCAAAAAACTAAATGTAGATTATGCAAATGAAACATTTTTCCTTTTCAGGTCCCCACACTTTTGATTGAAATAATATTAATAATAATAATACAGACCAATTTTGCATCGCTATGACCAATTCATTGAAACAATCGAAGGAAACGCATCTTTTTGACTTGAATGCAAGTTTACGCACATGATGATTAAATGAAATATTTTAAAGCAGAGCAAAACTATTCCTTATCTGGAAAACATTTCAAAAACATTGCACAGCTTTAGGCAATTCTCATGTAAACAGTGTGTTAGATGCCAACAGAGGTCACTGCAGCACTTGTAATTGTATGACACAACCTAACAATAGAGAACTGCAGTTCAAACAAAACCTGTGTGCTTGACTGTAAATGGGTTTCTTTACTTGTTGCCAGGGGTGGTTCTAGGGTGAGTGGAGATCCGGGGCTTAGCCCAGAAAAATCCATGTATGTGACTTTTTATTTTAATAAATCAGAAAGATTTACCTTGTTTAAAATATACAAAAACAATAAAAACAAAAACATTTTATTTAAAGTATTGAGGAAAATACATTTGCCTTTTTGCAAACAAAAATTAAAAATTGCAAAACAACTGAAACAGCGCGATAGCAATGATTTTGCAATAAATATTTTCCATGGTCATATCTAATAATTTATTTGCAATGCTGCTTTTATTTTACGTGTCAGTCTAGTTTGAGCTTGCAATACCATTTGTCCTTTGCGCTTCACTTTTCTGCACAAATCGCAAATCATTTGAGTCAGTTTGAGGATCGCAAATCATTTGAATCAGTTCGGGAGTTCAAACATAGACAGTAAAAGAAATGGACACAGCGACCCCATTGGAACTCAATTGAGACAAGTGAAGCCCATTTTTAGCGTTTTTTAGCACTTCTGTATCTGGCGCGCAGACTCAAACGAAGCGTGATGACGTCAGCAACCTGTCTGACAGATGTAAATCTTCTAGTAGCTGTGTGTGCAAACTGCCATCGTTAATCTTGCAGAGGCGGCGAGCTTGAGCGGGGAGTTCTTTGTCGTGAGTGAGCAGGAGTAAGTATTCTGATTAATTATTTTGTATAGTATTTTAAAATGTAACGCCAGTACGCCATATTAAGTTAATTGCCTGCGAGCTTCTCCTCCTGTCTGTAGGGTAATGCGACAGAGAGTCGAGTGGTTATGACGCAATCGTTAGCCTATTTTTTACAAAAACTGTTTATACGGGGCCATAATGTAACATAGAAGGTAATGGAGCCCTTTATACATTGTCGTGTATCTTTAGAAATAAATAATGGACAAACAGAGTCTTTAAACGCCTCAGATGTAAAGTTATTCGCTGTCAAAATGACGCCAAAATGAATGGGAGTCAATGAGAATGCTAACGCAAGTGAAGTTCTGCTACAAGATGGCGGCACTCGGCCGACTTCAACTTCCGGTCGACTTCCTTGCCGCCTGAGTTCAAAGCGGGTTCGCGAATCATTTGGTTCGCAACTCATAGCTGTAGCTTTGATTTGTGTGTTTTAAAATTTGATTTGATTTGTGTGTTTTAAAATTATGTGTTTTAAAATTTCAATGTGGTTAATAAAAAAAAATTACATTTAGACATCAAACATATTTATTCTGTTTCTCTTTTTGTATAACATTCATTTGCTGCTGAATACCATGAACTAAACAAAATAGAGCATCATGATTCTGGATAAACACAGACTTCTTTAAATGGAGGTTATAGTTGTCTCACAATTCTGAAAAACAGACAACTAAAAAATCTCATGGAATTTATGCATGCAATGATTCAATGACTCACGCAAGATTCACTCGTGTCATTTCTGGACGAATCAGTGTTTTTGAACGAATCTCTTGAATGAATGACTCAAAGACAAATACATTTTAACAGCATTTTGCAACCTGAAAATAGATCGGCACACAGGAATTGATAGGTGCAATTGAAATTGTACATTTACAACAAATATCCAATTCTGGAATTGGAATTGATTTTCAGTTCCCAACCCTAGTAAACTTAGCCTAAGTGTGATGTGGATGTGTCGCTTCCTTGAGTTCGCAGCTGAAATAAACACGACGATTCAACAAAGAAAATGAAATGGTAGGATATTAATAATGTGATGGCCAATCAGATGTCAGGCTCCGCCACTGTGTACACATTCTGTATAGACACCTTTATGACAAGAAAGAAGGACCAACAGGTAGTGTGAATGGAGGAATGCTGGGCTGTTGTCAGGCAGGAGTGTGTGTGTGTGTGTGTGTGTGTGTGTGTGTGTGTTGTGCTGTTGTTAGGCAGGACTGAGGCTGATGAAATCCGCTGTAACATTTCTCCAGTCGTGTTCTGCTCTTCACACACACTGTCACTGTCTGTAATGAGTTAACTTCAACCTCTCGTCAAGATCACGACACACACAAACACACACTTCTCTTAATGTCATTGTCCTCACAGAGATCTTAATTTGCAAAGCTGATGATGTTTCCTCAGGACTTCAGTCAAACTATGTGCGGCTGAAAGAGTTTTCCTCTGTATTCTGTGTTTATCTCTTCTGTTTTATTCGCTGTTTCAAATCTCTCTCTCTCTCTGCCTCTCTCTCTCTCTCTTACTCTGACAAAGAGTCTGTGTCTCTCGCCCCTCAGGTGCAGGAGCATCCTTGTTTGCTCGTGATTCACCTCTGACCTTTCCATCACTGAATTATAGTGCAGAAGATGAGAAACCAGAGCATATCGCACACCTTCATCCACCATCATCACAGATTTAAAACGATCTGCTTCTGTTGCTTGATATCTCGTCTTAAGGCGGGCGTACACAGTTTGATTTTTGCTGTCGTACGAGCTCACAGACGATATTTTTACTCTCTGGAGAAAATCGCA